>NW_026067901.1:8133977-8137576 GCF_014885135.2 Alexandromys fortis | reverse complement strand
AGACATGAGATAGAAACTCTGAATTTTTCTTTTAACAACATGCCAGGATTTAGAGAAGGATAGCCATTGTCCAACTCCAAAGCCAGTTTTTATTTTTAAGTAGAGATATACACATGGACAGATAATCAGATTTTACCATGCAAATGATATGGCCTCATAAGTCAGATTTCTTTTTCCTTGGTGATTCTTTCTGGATAGCTATTTTTTCTTCTTCAGGCATCTAGATCTTCAGGTTTCTCAGCTTTTTGAAGATGAGTATTTTTCTACAAAGACAAGAACAGAATCCTGCTCAGACCTTTATAAGATTTCCTTACCACCTGTAGGATTGTCACCTCTGTGGATGTGCTGTCATTTCTCTTTCTCAAGAAGTTTCTCTTTTTCAAACCAAATCTTTATTAATTTTGATGGTATCCATCACTTTTCTTCTCCTGTGGAAACAAGAGTGAAACCCCTTCCCCAATGTAGCACATCTCTTGGTTTCAATTGTGAAGTTTACACATCCTTGAAAAACAATGGCTCATTTAATTCAGAAGGTTTTTTTTTTCTATTATCCAATGCCTCTCTGCTGCTGTTGTTCTTTTCTTATTATAGTTAAAAAATTCAAAGTTAATAAAGCAATATGCAGTCTTTTCTGGGGGTATTTTCTAACCCTTTCTGTTTGTTGAACATATTCTTTATAGTTTGATTTGATCTTTCTACAACTACCTGACCTGTAGGATTGTTTGGTATACCTGCAATATGCTTAATATTATAATAAGCAACAAAACAGTTTCATTTTCTTAGAGACATATGCTGAATCATTATCTGTCTTTATTTGTGCAGGTATATCCATGATGGCTATAACTTCTAATAAATGTGTGATTACTGATCAGCCTTTGATGAGCTCAAAGAAGTTGCCCATTAAAAACCTGAATAAGTGTCAATGGTGTGGTGTACATATTTTAATTTTCCAAAATCTGCAAAGTGGAACATATCCATCTTCCAGATTTCATTTCTTTGAGTGAGTACCCTCTGGGTTAGTCCCTGCAGGTAGTGGTGTTTGGTTATAGAAAGAGCAAGTAGGACATCTCTTTCTAATCTCCTTAGTTTGTTTCCATGTAATAGGAGACTCTTTCTTTAAACCTTGCTATTGACATTATGTTTTTTTAAATGAAATTCTGAGGCCTTCAGCACATTTCCAATCAATAATTGATCAATTCTGGCATTGCCTTGTCCTAGAGAACCTGGTAGACCTGTATGAGATTGGATTGTGTTATGTATATAGAACATAGCCTATTCCTGATATGATATCAATTCTGTATCATCTGGTATAAATTCAGCAGTTTCAGTATGCAAGACAACTCTTTCTGCATATTGTGAATTAATAACTATATTGAGAGGTTCTTTATATCCCTTAGTACCATTATAATAATTGTTCTACCTTACTTAAATCTTCTGATTTGTAACCTCCCTTTCCTGATTTATTTTCATCAGTATAGAATGTATGGACTCCAGTTATTGGTGTATAACATACAATGCGGGGAAGGATCCAAGTAGTTTTCTTTATAAGGATAATTCTATTACTTTTGAGATAATTGCTATTAATCTCACCTAAAAATTTAGCACAAGCTCTTTTCCAGGGTTCATTGTCTTCCCATATTTTTTTTAACTTCATTAGTAGTAAAAGGCACTATAATCTTTGCTGGGTCTATTCCTACTAGTTGATGAAGTCTCAATTTTCCTTTTATGATTAATCCAGAGATCTTTTCCACATAAGTTTTAATTTTTTTACTTAGTTTTTGTGGTAAAAAGATTCATTTTAAGATAATATCTTCCCTATATGGTGCTGTGGGAACTTATTCAGACAATAGCTTTTAAGATACCAGCCCACTTGAGCACGGTCTTTTATACTATAAATGCAGCCATAAAGCTTGTGCATGTGTTCTTTCTCTCTCTGCTGCTGCTGGATTTGGTTCCTGTTCTCCATTCATTCAGAGGACTGTAATCTGTTAGTCTATCTCTGAATAAAGAACCCTTTATTATACTCAATTCTGATCCAGTATGATAATACTTTATAGTGTCCATCTTCAATAGATGACTAAGAACTAACCTGCATTTCCTTATTATCCTTAATAGTTTGTAATAATAGCTTTCAAGGACTAGAAATTCATATTATATTTTTAAATGAGCTTCATAGGTAAAATACCTTGAACAAGAGTAGAAAGACATTGTTAAGTTGGGAGTGTAGACCCCAGCCCCTCTCCTCCATCCCTTCTCCCAGGCCTGAGATTTGTATTGATCTGGACTCCAAATTCCAGCATGCTAGGACCACTCCCATTAAGTGTGCTCCCAAAAGAGGAACATGTGGTCTCTTTCCTCTCCCCCTCTCCCTGTGGTAGTCACATTAGCTGCCTCCCATTTTCCCCTTGGGACCACCCAAGAGTGCAGGAATTCCATTAAACATGGATATATTTAATTTGTCTTGTTGTGATTTGGCTTGATTGGGATTTTTGTATCAGCAGAGAGCTCGTGTTAGAAAAAACTCCTAACACATATATACAGTATGTTATAACAAAAATAACTTTAAATTTGTATCAATATACAGAAATGTATACCAGAGTAAAATATCTGAGATGAGTAGTTACTTTTTAGCCTAAAAGTAGATTCAATAATCTTCCCTTTTATCCTGTCATTGCTATCTCACCCCCTTTTTTTCTTTTCAGAAAGAGATCCCTGAATCTAACCGCTTTTGCTTAGTTTTCCCTGACTGTGACCAGTACCAACTTGTGAAGGACCCTCCTAAACAATGACAAAGATCCATAACCCACTCAACAGTCAAAAACCAACCACTGAACCTCTTGGGAATGAGGGTGTCATGTTCTTAAAATTACTGCTTGTTGTCTAGGGATGATAGCAACTCTATGGGACCCTGAGAAAATTGGGATATGGTCAAGTCCTGGGAATCCTGGGAATACACTTGCTGTCTCTTGCTGTCTAGTCTGTGTGAGAGGTAAGTGCAGAATTTATCTGAATTCCTGATGTAACAGTCTATGAGGCTGGAGCAATTCAGCTAGCTGATTTGAAGCTGTTCTGATCGCACAACTTGGAGGAAACTACAACAGAGACATTCTGAGAGACTGGATCACCTAGGCTACTTGTCTTCATTGATGTCTGGGTTCTTTTCTTCTGGAAACAAACATTTAAAGATAGCCTACATATCTGTATTAATACAAGCGTGTAATATGCCATATGCACAAATCAACTATGTTTGGGCAGGTAAAGGGTATCTGTCAACTTTATAAGTCCGTTGGACTGCATAACTTGCTATAATATAACTCTCTATCCATGCCATATGAAAGGATGGCATGTAATAATAAGTCATGAGGACTCTGTAGTCAACAAAGTTTATCACATCTCATCCAGTCTCAGAGCTGTCCCCATGTAGAGGGATCTGTATATGTCACCTGTCTTGTAGTTTTCCTTGGTTTCTTCCTTCATTGCCACAGCCAAGATTTTCAGGAGGTCTCCCCCAGTCAAATCTGGTCTTTACTAATTTTTTTAATATAATTTTTTATTGAAAAAAAATTTCTGCCTCCTCCCCGCCTCCCATTTCCCTCCCC
>NW_026067901.1:8118232-8132027 GCF_014885135.2 Alexandromys fortis | reverse complement strand
GTGAGGTAACCCAGACCCAAAAAGATGAACATGGGATGCACTCACTCATAATTGGTTTCTAGAGATAAATAAAGGTCAGTGAGTCTATAATTTGATCTCCTAAAGAAGCTAAATAATATGGTCTTTACTAATTTTGAAAAAATCCATCACTTTTCATTTTCTGTGGAAACAAAGGCATAACTTCTCTTTCAACATAACACATTTCCCGACTTCCACTCAGAAGTTAAGACATCCTTAAAATATATAGGCTGTTTTAATTCAGGAGTTTTCCCCACAATCAAATGTCTCTCAGCAGCTGTTGCTTTTTTCTCATTATCACTTTATAAGGCACTATATAGGACCCAATGATCCTTTGTCATAATATTTCCCATCCTTATGTGGTTTATAATTTTTATATCGATTTACTCTTCCTTCAAAGATTTTATTTTATTATTATTAAGCTATTTATTTATGTTTTCTATGACTTTTCATATGCATTTTCTTTTCTTTCTTCAGCACCTAAGCACCTTTTTAAACATACTGTACCTGTTCTGATATTTGGGGCGTGGGGGTGGTCTAGACCTGAACTTCTGCGTGTATGCAGCCATCTTTGACTGCATGAGACAAACCTTAAATTTCCAGGCCATCGGCTGCATGGCTCCACTGAGCACATGGTGCTAGCAGTTGGCAGCACCCCTTTTGAGTTTGTCCAGCAAGCTACCCCATAGGTGCTGAACTCTAATCCCTGTTTACCTTCCCATGAGACCCTAGCATGCCTATGGGCATCAGAAGAAAGCCACATTTGTCTGCCTTGGCTCTGGGAAATTGGTGAACCCACACCACAAAAGGCATTTCTACCTAGTGCCAACCACTGTGCCCACTGCTCAAGTATTTGGCTGCACAGCACAGCCTCTTAAAGGAGCTCTGCCGCTGTATGCCATGAGCCCCAACACTAAGTAAGAGAGTGCCTTTGCTAGGAAGCCAGCTCTGGCTTCATGTTCAGAACTTTTTATTTTACTTTTCTTGGGCTCTATGTGAGTATATGTATATTAGATACCAAATGTAGTTGGACTTTCTTTGGACCATCCAGTTCCCAGTACCCAAAGAATGATCCAGAGACTTACTATTAATTGTGAATACTTGGCCTTAATTTAGGCCTGTACACAGCTAGCTCTTATAGTTTAAATTAGCACATTTCTATTAATCTACATTCTGCCACATGGCCTTTACCTCTCCTCCATTCTGTACACCTGACTCCCTCCATATCTGGCTTTTAAAATATGGCCACCTCAGATTCTTCCTGACTTCTCCCCTCTCCCCAAAAGTCTTGCCTATTATTTCCTGCCTGTTATTTGCCATTTGGTTCTGTATTAAACCAATCAGAAGGAACCTTAGGCAGAAGACACATCTTCACAGTGTACAAAAAGATTGTCCCACAACAAAGATTTGTTGGGGCCATCATAGGAATTGGTCAAATTACCACTCATCATAGGCTGAAGGGAATGAAATAGATGGGTAGTTTTTAGAACTTTAGGTGAGAGGGCTTATCTGGAGGAAGAAGTCACTGGGCATTTTGCTAGGTGCCAGCTATGATCTGCTAGTAGGGACTTGAAAAGGGAATGCTGTGGATGAGTTAACCAGAAATAGATATTGGCTGACATTGCTTGGACAGTGCGTTTTGAATTCTTTGTCTGACTTCCCTGACTTCTATATAATAATCAAATTCTGTCTACAGCTTGGTTGTATAGTCAGTATCTCCTCCACGAAGATAATATTAAATGTTTGGAGGTACAAGTGGGATTTTAAAATTCTCTTGGGTCCATTATAATAGACTGTACTCATCTCTGGTTTATCATACACACATTGAACAAAGTAAGTATACAGATAGTTGAAAGTGAGAGAAATAAGAGACCTTTATACTGACATTTTCTATGCCTCAGAGTTTACGGACCTGGCATATACAAAGAATGACAACATTTGTAACTGGTTTGTAATTGTCTGTGAAGATGTGTGATTTCTCTCCAGTGTCCAGTCTTTCACCTTTAGACTCCTCCTTGATATATTTTTGCTATTATTTTGTTTTCTATTATTCCTCCTCCAAGTTCAGGACAATATTTTAACTTAGTCAAGGTTTTCCAGTTTCTGAAAACTGTGACTTGTATTTAAAAGAAATTTCTTAAAAGACTTGATCTTTATTTAGACATCTATGCTCAGACCAGGGTGAAGCCCATTTATCTTTTGAACTTAGGTTCCATACAAATAATGCAATCTCTAGCATGTCAGTTTGAATTAAATTAATTGTCCTGGACAAATGTGTGAATTTGGACTTCAGAACAGTTGATGGCTTCCATGTATCTTCTTTTCTTGAAATAATTCTGATTCTCAGAATCATCCTTTGGCTTTCCCCTTATGTTCCAACTCATTCCCCTCTCATAAACACCTCTCCCAGTCTTTTTCTTATCCCTTGTCTCTCATGGCTTCTAAGTTTATTTCAGACTTCTTGTCCTGGGTAGCTTTTATGTCAACTTGACGTAGGCTAAAGTAGTTTTGGAAGAGTGAACCTCAATTGAGAAAATTCCTCCTAGAGATTGCCTTGAAGGCAAGGTTGTGGAACATTTTCTTGCTTGATGATTGATGTGGGAGTGCACAACCCACTGTGGGCGGTAACATCTGTGAGTGAGTTACATCTGTGAGTGTGAGGACCTTGATGGCATAAAAACAGCAGGCTAAGCAACCCACAAGGTGTTACATGGAGAGGCGCCTTGTTTGTCCCAGCCGCATGGCTAGCTTACACCAGAAATAATCATGCAGAAACTGTATTCACTAAAACACTGCTTGACCCCTTGGCTCTAGTTTCTTATTGGCTAATTCTTACATCTTAATTTCACCCATTTCTATTAATCTATGTATTGCCATGTGACTGTGGCTTACCTGCAAGATTCTAACCAGCATCCGTCTCAGGCAGAAGATCCATGGCTTCTCTTACTCTGCCCTTCTTCCCAGCATTCAGATCTGTCTTCTCCGCCTACTTAAGTTCTCCCTATCAGGCCCAAAGTAGTTTCTTAATTCATTAAAAAATGAAAGCAACACATGAACAGAAGAACCTCCTACACCAAAAACGAGCTATCAGCACTTGACTATGGATGCATCAGTTCCTGCTTCCAGGTTCTCACCCCAAGTTTTTGCCCTGGCTTCCTTCAGCGATGGATTTATAAGTCAAAAAAAAAAATGAACTAAACCATTTCCTCCTCAAGTTGCTTTTGGACATGGAATTTTACCACAGCAATAGAAACCCAGCAATAGTAACTCAGCCTGGGTAAACGCATATGTATTCACATGGCTTCCAAACCATGGCAGCTGCTTTTCCACCTTGGTGGACTTCCTAGCAAGCTGTAAACCTAAGCAGAAACTTCTTAAGCTATGTGAGTATTGCACTACCTGGCTTATCTTGCCAGGGAGTCCAATGGTATGTGATATTTACTCTTTTTATTTTTCTCATAAAAGATCTTATGGCCTTGAGTCTGCTTCCCTTTAGGCTGCGTGCCCTGACCCACCTCCCTCCCTGAGAATTCGTTTTATTAGTCATTTGTTAAATAAACCTGTTAGACCTGGTGTAATCAACTTCTTGAAATTCCTGAAAATGATGAAACATTTAAGCATTGCTAATTCTTCATCTCCTCTGCTCTTTCTTTTTTACCACCTTCTAAATTAGCTATTTGTGTGGAGAGTGTGAGATTGAACCTCAGCCAATGAGGAACAGTAGAATTTCCCCCCTTGAGTTAGGGATATAAGGAAAAGGCAGAAGTCATCTAGTCCATGCCTAACACCCTAATTTGGGGGTGGCAGGTACACTTTAAAAAGGAAAAGAATTTCTTACCGAATTACTTTTATTTTTGCTCAGGTGTTTCTTTTATGTGACATTTCAAAATTCCCTTTTCCAACATGAGTGTGTCCCACAGGGTCTGTTCTGAGCTGGCTGGTTAGCAATAATTCTACTCCACAGTGCGCATGGCACATCCCAGCACTTTGAAAAGTAGCCAGTAAGGAAGAAACACTTTAAATTCATTCAAAGCTTGATTTATCCATGACATTCAGTCAAAGTGTGTGATATCTTCAGCAGTAGGTTCTTGCAAATAGCTGCTTACAAAAAAAAAAAAAAATCCCATTTCTCAAGTTGTTTTAGTTACTGTTCTATTGCTGTGGCCAAACACCATGACCAGGCAAAGTACAGAATAAAGCATTTATTTGGGGGCTCACAGATCCAGGGCGTTAGTCCTTGTCCATCATCATAGGGAGCATGGCAGCAGGAAAGCCGGCACTGTGCTGGAGCAGTAACTGAACGCTTACATCCTGATTCATAAGCAAGAGGCGGAGAAGAAAAGCGCTAATGGGGATAACGTGGGCTTCTGCAACCTCAGAATCCACCCCCAGTGATACACCTCTTCCAACAAGGCCACACCTCCTAACCCTTTGCAAACAGTTCCACAAGCAAAAAGAAAGCATCCAAACATACCTTCAGCAGTAGGTTCTCCCATATAGCTGCTTACAAAAAAAAAAAAAAAAGACAAAAAAAAAGAAACCCCAATTCTCAAGTTGTTTTAGTTACTGTTCTATGGCTGTGGCAAAACACCATGACCAGGCAAAGTATAGAATAAAGCATTTATTTTGGGGCTCTGTGGAGGCCATTCTTATTGAAACCACCAGACTTACAGAAGTGGGTTTATTCAGGAGCCAAATATGAGTGCTTATTGCCCAAGAATGGGTTTCCCCAAATGTCCCAAATGTGACGCCATGGAAGTGGTTACATGAGACTTTATCACCTCCAGAAAACAGAAAACAAAGCCACAAATCAAAGTATTTGTCAAATACATTGTAATACATCGGTGTGAGTGACAGGTGGGCAGATTACAGCAAGGCAGGAAACCTTTGCTCCAGGTTTCAGATGCTGTCTCTGACATTCTTTGCTTCGGTGTGGTGAAATCTGGTAGTCTGCTTAGACCATCATGAAATGTTAGTTTAGTCGCAGATGTAGGCAATGCGTGGACTAAAAATAGCCCATTGTAATGTAGCTCTGGTCTGCCACATTGAAACTGCCTATAGTCTTAAAATTCAGAATGTTGGCCTGTTAGAATCTTTAGTGATGGAGGTGGGTCTTGTATCTTATCTGTTGATTTCATTGGTTAATAATAAAGAAACTGCCTCGGCCCTCATAGGACAGAAAATTAGGTAGGCGGAGTAGACAGAGGAGAATGCTGGGAAAAAGAAGCTGAGTGAGTGAGTCGCCATGATGCTCCCACTCCAGACAGACGCAGGTTAAGATCCTCTCTGGTAAGCCAGCTCATGGGCTACACAGAATATTAGAAATGGGTTAGAACAATATGTAAGAGCTAGCCAATAAGAAACTGGACCTAGCCGGGCCAGGCAGTGTTTGAAAGAATACAGTTTCCGTGTAATTATTTCTGGGTATAAACTAGCCATGCGGGCAGCCGGGTGCCGGGGACGCAGCCCTGCCGCCGCTCCTAATTTCAACACTTTAGCATAGGTATAGCTCCCCTCCCCCCCCTCTCTCTCTTTCTCTTTCCCTCCCTCCCCCCCCTTTGTGGGAACTTCATTTCACACAGGCAATAGCTACGTTAATATGCTATACCATTTACCTCCCTGACTAACAACTCCTATCAGGGTAGCCCACTCCTCACACTGGAGTTATCTTTGCGTCTTTGGGTGAATGTCTTTCTACCCATTTGGAACATCTTCTTTGAAAACTGCCACTGTTTCCCACATCTGTGTGACAGTCGGAGGCTGCAACGGGTGGGCCGCACCTCCACAAGCCCACACTTGTCCTTTCTGTGTCTGTGGATCTCAGGAGCCAGCAGCTAAGGAGATAAAAAAGAAAAGAGATGGCAAGGTCCGGTACAACATGAAAAGACTCCATCAGTTGCCCACAAATGATCAATCTTTAGCACTGTTACCAGGGACCTAGATAGCATTGATTGTTTTGCTCTAGTTGCCATGACAACCGGGGGCAAAGCCCAAGGGAGCATCATGTTATGCCCAGAGGAAAATGCTGCTACACAACAGTTTTGATTTTTTTTTTCAAAGCTAGAAATAGGTTTTTCTAACTTTTCTGTCTTAAAAAAAAAATCTATAATCCTTCCAGATGCAAGCCAAATGCCAATTCCCTTAATAAAACGTCTCTCTCCATATCAAAATTAACTGTTCTCCTAAAATTCAATACTGCGGATTTCTTTTATAAAACATTCTCCTGTATTCCAGTGATTATTCTTTGCCTTCCTATGAGGGAAGTTCCTTGATGATCCATCACTTAATGGAAGAAACATGGAGCTAAATAACCGATGTCTTGTCCTTGAGGCATCCACACTTTCGTGAGGATAAAACATGCTACGTAGTTAACGTCATGGTGTGAAATCTTCAAGGGACTGAAGCAGGAGGCGTGGATCCTACCTTGCAGCAATGTGAATCTATTTAAGTGGAAGGAAAATATTGATGTATCACCAAACATCCTGGTCCTCTCTGCATGTCTTTCTTCCATTAAGCTAGCCTGGGGCACAGGAGGGAAAACTCTGCTCTCTCGCGTTGATTTTACCCAGGCGTAAGCTTCAGAGCTAAATAACTGGACAATGTTTCTGGATAACATGTAACTTAGATATTAAAATTCTAGACAACTTTGCTATTAAGTAAACAGAAATAATGCCTAGCTTGTAGTAGCTGTTTTCTGCCATGCACAGGGTAAGGCAGACTCCAATTTTAGACACAGATACGAATAAAGCAGACAATGAAGTGCAGAGAAAAATCATGACAGGTCTGAGTCCAGGCTGCTTTTCTGTCTGCTTCCTCCAAGCCTCCAGAGGCCGACCGCACATCTTGTCCTTCTGTTTTATTTGGTAACCAGTGTGTTCTCTCATTAAATCCCAGTCTGCATTAAATCTAGCTTACAGGGTGATCTCTGTTAACTACATCTAAACAGCCTCTGAATATAATAGCTGTGTCTTGAGGCATAAATAGCAGTTATTCAGATTTGTGGACAGAGTAGGGCACTCCACCACAGAGGAATATGAAAAGGCATCAAAAGGTGAAGCTAGTGTTTGAGAATCAAGTATATCAAGAGCTAAATCATATGTTGAGTGAGAGGATTGTTTTGCCTCATCAAAAGTAAGCATAAATACCTTATGAAAGGTTTTGAACTTGAGACAAATTGTAGTAGAAAAAGAACCTGGAAAAATTTCCAACCCAGATGTTAGATTGGACATGTGCCAGTCATACTGTGGCTTTATGTAACAATCCTCTTCTTTGTTCTCGACCTAGAAATAACAATAACAGTAATGACACCAATTGTCAGTAACTAACATGTATTTAGTACTAACTTTGTGCCCTAGAGCATGCTAATCATTTTAGACTTATTATCTGCTTCCTTTCTTGTGTGAACCCTATGCTAGGGACTATCATTATCTCCATTGGGTTGAGGACATTGAAACACAGATTGATTGAACTTACTCAAAGCCATATACAAAATGATTGACCTGGACTCTCCAAAAACTAGGATTTGAACATGAAACCAATCATGTTACTTTACTCCTAGAATTACAGACCCCTAACACCTAGGATCTGTCCATGGATTTAAGATCCTAAGTTGAATAATAGCTCATCACAAATGGGCTTTGCTTACTATTCAGGACTTCAGTGTGCTTCCAGAGACAGACTTGTGGCACCAAAAGCACTCATGTCTGCCCATCAGTTTAACCACCAGACGTGTGATTTAGTGACTGAATCCTTGTAGATATAATTTAAGTGTTTTTTCATAATTGTCATAAAAAATACAATCTTCAGATAAGACTTTTCATGATACAGATACCCATTTAATGGACGGAACATAGTTGGTATTCTGGAGGTCATGAATTGATTAAACATTCTTTGCCTCCAAATTCTTGTTCAATTTCAGGGACCCTTGTCTTCAGTGGCTTTTCTTCCCAACTCTCCCAAACACCTGTTTATCCTTAGCTGTTCATTCTCTCCAGTAACCTAGTTAGTAAACACTGGTTTATGATCTTGCATTCTGTAGCTGCCACTGGCTTATTTCAAGTTCAAGAGATTTCCTACCCTGATTCCTCATTTCCAAGAATTATTTCCCAAGCACTGTATTATTAAACACAGTAAACACACACACACACACACACATCCAATAAGAAACATCTATTATAGTTTTCTGTGACACTTATTACCTGTATTGAAAACAGCCTTTCTTAAGGTCAAGAAGACTGGAGATAGACCATCTTGTGCATGCACATGCATACACACAGAAAAACAGATACATGTACATGTGCACACATGCACAGATACCTGTATGTGCATATTCATAGATACACATACATGTGCACACACGTGCGTATACATGCATGTACAGAGAACCTTGTTCTCCAGTGTCTATTACTAGGGTTTATACATACAATCCTTTCATCCAAGAGTTTACCTATGGATATTAAGCTGCCATTTAATCATCAAATTTGGAAAGCAGAGCCAGTTTCTAGGCATCTGTGAGATGTATCTCTATGTACAGATTTCCAGTACCTAAAAATTCATCGTTTTGCACTTAATGCTTTTTCATGACCTGGATGGTTCTGACCATGAGTAATATGATGTCTACAATCATATCCTCAACTTCAATAACAATAAGAGCTCCAAAATATTTGTAAAATCTCCAAAATATTTGTAAAATAGTAAACTTCTTGCTAGCCTTAAATATTCTAAACCTGATATTTTCCTAACTCCCCTAGGCACACAAGTAGAATTGACATAAAAAAAAATGGGCATAACTAATTAAGTGGAAGATAGATCATTGCACTCTGATAAGATTTGAATTCAGAATACATGAAGAATAATCACACTCAATCATACAAATAACAATAATAATATAGACAAACAGTAAGAAATCATATGGCATAGTAAGTACAGAAATAAACAACTGCTTTCTGACGGCATTTGAAGTCCCGTAAGCCTGACCAAGAGGGATCGTAGGCTCGATGGGGAAACGTATTGCTAACATTTGCTAAATGGTCATGCTGTAAAAACTGCCTTTTAAATATTCATGTTTATGTTCATGGCCTAAGGCTGTGCTCAGTCTTCTTCAGAGGCTCTTCTTAGTGCAGAGGCTGCAGTGATTACAAAGTATCACAGTTGCTCAAAGTACCAAGAAGAAGTGACAGAGGAGTGAGCAGTCCGCCATGAATAATAATGATAAAAATATAGATTATCCTTTCTGAGAAGCAAAAAGAATGTAAGAGCCAGAGGATGGGGAGACGTGCGGCACAAAGGTGTCCTTTGGACACGTCACAGCCACAGGAGAGACCTGCACAGGACCAAGACCAATGGTTCACCATGGATAGGGGAGTGACCTGTAAGGGCCACATTGTCTGGACACGTCACAACCACAGGAGAGATGTGCACAAGACCGAGACCAACGAACGGTTCATCATGGATACTGGAGTGACCTCTAAGGGCCCACCCCCGCCTAATTAACATTGCTTGTGGGAAGAAATTCCATTCTCCATAGTGATGTAGTCACTGGTAAGTTGACCCTGCTCCAGTGCATGACCTCCCACCAATACTTGCCCAAGAAACTCTAACTAAACCCATGAGCCACACATCAAAAAGCACCAAATTGTCGGGGAAACTTATTGAAACAAAGGAGGATTTCAGCAGGGAGGAGAGAGGGTAATGAGATTGAAAGTGACTATTCATTACATACATGCCTGAGCTGTCAGATAATTTTTTAGAAGTTTAAAGAACAAAGACATTTCGTCAAATAGAATATTTAAACACTCACCACCCATTAGGTAAATGAACATTAAAATCACAATTATCTATCAAATAATGCTATTAGAATAACTGAAGTATAATGAGCAGGAATTATACTTTTTATACACTGTTCTTTGCAATATAAAACAATGAAATCGTTTTGAAAAACAACCTGGCAGTCTCTTACAATGTTACATGTACACTAACTGCATGATCCAGATGTTCTATTCCTTTCCTTTCGGAATGAAAACACATGTTCACACAGAGACTCAAACCATCCAAGTTCTTCCAAGCTTTATTAATGTGTTCCCAGACCAAAAGGGGGTGGTGGTTTCAATTAAACCAGCTCTCAAGGGCTCATGTATTTGGTCACTTGGCCTCCAGTTGGTGAGGGGCGATATGACACGAAGCCTTGCTGAAAGGAATATAAAATGAAGAGTGGGCTTTGAGAGTTTGTAGCCACACCCCTCTTCCGGTTCCCTCTCTGTTTCCTGTGTGTGGTTGAAAAATGCAGTCAGCTTCCTAATCCACCACGGCTTGCTCTGCTATTCCTGCTGTTAAAAACTCTCCCTCTGGAAGGAACATAAACCCAAATAAGCATTCTACCTTAAGTTGCCTCTGGTCTTGGGATTTTATCACAACCACAGATGCAGTGGTAAATAAATAAATAAACAGTGATCGGGAGAGTCCGTGAACTACTACTCAGCAGCACAAAGGGTTGCTTAGACTACTAAGACATAACAACATGAATAAATATTCAGAATAATACCAGTGAACTAAAAAGGCCCTATGCAAAAGAGTACACTTCTAGAAAGTACCTATAAGTGCA
Organism: Alexandromys fortis; assembly: GCF_014885135.2. Taxonomy (NCBI): domain Eukaryota; kingdom Metazoa; phylum Chordata; class Mammalia; order Rodentia; family Cricetidae; genus Alexandromys; species Alexandromys fortis. The sequence goes on along the minus strand of NW_026067901.1, from coordinate 8,121,409 downwards.
AACCAATCTGTGGTCTTAAAAAGCAGAATAATGGTTACACAGAGATGTAGAGGAAGAGTAAGGAGCGGAAGGAGGTTACAAAGAAGTACCATAAACATGTGGAAGGTGCCAGCAATGTTTGCTGTATTCAATAAGATCATTCATAGGTCACCGGATGCATGTCTACTGTTACTAGGCTCTTTATTTCATACAAGTTCAGCATGTTGTGCGTGTATACTGCACAAAACCAGCACACACAAGAGGGAAAAGAAAAAAGTAAGTCTTTGCCAGAGCTATTTATTTATTTATTTATTTATTTATTTATTTATTATTTTTCCCCCTGTGGTGACCCTGGGCTTCTTTTTTTTAAACTGATTTTTATTGAGTTCTACATTTTTCTCTGCTCCCCTCTCTGCCTTTCCCCTGCCCACTTTAGCCCTTTCTGAAGGTCCCCATCCTCCCAATTTACTCAGGAGATTTTTGTCTTTTTCTACTTTCTACTTCCCATGTAGATTAGATCTATGTAAGTCTCTCTAAGTGTCCTCATTGTTGTCTAAATTCTCTGGGATTATGGTTTGTAGGCTGGTTTCTTTGCTTTATGTTTAAAAACCACCTATTAGTGAGTACATGTGATAATTGTCTTTCTCTGTCTAGGTTACCTCACTCAATATAATGTTTTCTAGCTCCATCCATTTTCCCGCAAAATTCAAGATGTCATTTTTTCTGCTGTGTAGTACTCCATTGTGTAAATGTACCACATTTCCCTTATCCAGTCTTTGGTTGAGGAGCATTTAGGTTGTTTCCAGGTTCTGGCTATGACAAAAAAAAAAAAGCTGTTATGAACATAGTTAGGCACATGTCCTTGTGGCACGATTGAGCATCCTTTGGATATATACCCCAAAGTGGTATTACCGGATCTTGAGGAAGGTTGTTTCCTAATTTTCTGAAAAATCACCACACTGACATCCAAAGGGGTTGTACCAGCTTGCATGCCCACCAGCAATGCAGAAGTGTTTCCTTTACCCCACAACCTCTCCAGCATAAGTTGTCATCAGTGTTTTTGATCTTGGCCATTCCTACAGGTATAGGATGGAATCTCATAGTTGTTTTGATTTGCATTTCTCCGATGACTTAAGGATATTGAACATTTCCTTAAGTGTCTTTCAGCCAGTTTAGATTTCTCTGTTGAGAGTTCTCTGTTTAGGTCTATATTCCATTTTTTTTATTGGATTATGTGTTCTTTTGGTGACCAGTTTCTTGAATTCTTTGTATATTTTGGAGATCAGACCTCTGTCTGATGTGGGGTTAGTGAAGATCTTTTCCCATTCTGAAGGCTGTCGTTTTATCTTGTTGACCATGTCCTTTGCTTTACAGAAGCTTTTCAGTTTCAGGAGGTCCCATTTATTAATTGTTACTCTCAGTGTCTGTGCTGCTGGGGTTATATTTAGGAAGTGGTTCCCTGTGTCAACACGTTCAAATATATTTCCCACTTTCTCTTCCATAAGGTTCTTTATAGAAGAGAAAGTGGGAAATATACTAGTGGAATAGATTTCAACAGCAATTCGATCACCAAGAACAGAGAGTCTCAAGTGCTATTTTGCAATTGCTACTCCACAGTAATGTCCGTGATTTCTCACACATTTTGAGTCCAGAAAATGCCTTCATTAGGACTTCTTTATTCAATGCTTTGAAAAACCAGTTCTTCTTGTTTATATCTCGAAAGGTCAAGTTAAACTTGAAGAGTGAGCACATTTTAATATGACTATCTTCAAGCTTGAAATTAACCAGGTTGCAAGTGATCCAGCACCTTGATGAAGGGAAATTACTTCTGAAACCTCCTGAGATGAAAATTAGCCAGCTATTTCCAAGAGCCTGATTAGACCGGCTTATCAACTTCAAGCTCAAAATTAGCCAGGCTTTTTCTGAGATGAATCTTTCTAAACACTCAGAATCAGAAAGGAAAATGTCCAACTAACAAAAAGATTTTTTATTTCTCATTGGTTAGGATGAGATTTGGAAAATGTTAGATAAAAAAAGGGGACTGAAGTGGCTCCTGAAAAGGAGCTAACATAAAATCACCCCCAGGCAATAGCTTTATTAGGAGAGAGAGAAAGGACCTCCAAATAATGGAAAGTGTGAATGGGCCTGGAGGCAGGAGAACATTAAGGAGGTCAGTGTATTGTATCAGAGACCACGTGACATCAGCCTTTAAGGGAAGGTGAGCTCTTTTAAAATGAAAGAAGAGAGGCGTGTCTTTAAGTGGAAATATGAAAGATGCTAGTTATGCAGAGGGAAGAGAGAAGGCTCAGGGGGAGTACCTTCAGAGAAATCCTACAAAGAAAGAAAAAGTATCTGGTTTCTATGTCCTTTCGTGAACTGGCAGAAGATTCTACACCACCTTATTTAGTTCAGCATAGCTTCTGCAACAAACAACATGGTACACGTACAGTGTACACATACACTTATAGCAAGCATGGGCTAGGACCATAAATTAGAGTGACAGCTTGCCTTGGCTTCCTTGCTTTCTGTTCCAGAAGCAGAGCTCTGAGGTATTTAAAAGTGCAGTATGCCAAGTGGGCTGGCCTCCAGGTCATGCCTGCATTTTTCCCCTACAGTACTGAACATGAGGAGCCACCTGCTCTTCAGTGTGAAATGCCTGGGAGCATAAATGCTATCACCCTACACATGTGTCTCTGCAGTTGACCTAAAAATGTCCCAAAGCGAAAGAGATTTTCTGGAGAATGAAGGAGGCCGGTTGTGCACATCTTTGCTTTTGTTACTCTTGAGTGAAAGCCTCGAAACATACAGGAAGATTGTGTTACAGTTTGCTCTTAGCAGTTTCAATTAGAATTTGGTTTTGCGTAATTCACTGACTTAGTCACTAATAAGTTTTGCTGCTACAGATAAGAGATCTGAAGGATAGCCAGCCCAGGGAACTACCCTTCCAGGGAGCTATCCCCGTTGCATTTAAATATACATGTGCCGCTCATGCAGTAACTATTAATGATGAATTTATAAAAAAGAATTTGCTGTCTAATAGCATTATGTGAAAAGAAGTGCAATTTGAAAATAGAATAAAACTACTAACTGTTCTTGATTTTCTGCATTCATTTTTCCTGTTTAAAAGAAGTGTGTGTGTGTGTGTGTGTGTGTGTGTGAGAGAGAGAGAGAGAGAGAGAGAGAGAGAGAGAGAGAGAG
>NW_026067901.1:8043940-8108859 GCF_014885135.2 Alexandromys fortis | reverse complement strand
GTGTGTGTGTGTGTGTGTGTGTGAGAGAGAGAGAGAGAGAGAGAGAGAGAGAGAGAGAGAGAGAGCATGTCATTAAGCATTTGAAGAGGTCAGAGGATAATTTCAGGAAGTCAGTTCTCTCCTTTCACAATCTGAGTTCCTGGGACTGAACTCAGGTCATCAGCCTCGCTGTTGAGTGCTTTTATCTGCTGAGCCCACTCCTAGAACTTTGTGCCTGTTGGGTGCATCTAAATGGGGGGGAAAAGCTTGAAATAGTGAGATTAGAGATTAGAAAACTTTCAACTGTAGTGAATTCTATTAAAATGTTCAGATTTATACCCTTGAAAAGCTATAAGGCATCAGATTGCCCCCCTGCACCCCATCTCCTATCTCCTGACCTCCACTACCCCTTGCCTCCCACTTCCCTGGCATCCTGCCCCCCTGATCCCTACCCCATGGGATAAAGTCTGACAAATATCTAGAATCCTCAAGAAAAGTCACAGGACCCTCTTCAGGAATCACTATTGTTATCTCAGGGGTGGAGGAAGAAAAGGAACACTTTAGACCAGGGAAAGAGAAAACTTGTATGTATTTGAGCAGCAAAATGAGGTTATTTAAATTAGTAACACATATTATCATTTGAGGAACACTTTGGTGGTGGTGGTGGTGGTGGGGTGTGTGGGGGTGTGCACGTGTGTGTGTGTGTGTGTACCTACAGATGACAGAGGAGGTCACCCAATCCCCTTGACTACTGAGCCATCACCCAGTCCAACATTTGATGTTTATTTTGGAATTTTGGAAGCATAAAGTTGAATGCACCCCGATTTTATTGGTCTTTTTCTAATTGGTAAGTCATTTCCTGTGTCCATGATGACAGTGTATTTTGCTATGTATAAAGACACACGTCTTAAGTTTCAAAAAAAAAATTTTAAATGCTTGTTTTAGGCCCAGTTGATGGTCGTAAAGACTCCACACTATGGAAGAGTCTCCCATCCCTCACTGTTCTACTGACTCTTTGGTTAAGAGTCTCAACTATGCACGTTTAACTTTCCTGTTGTGTTTTCAATTAGTCTTTGTGTCTGTACTGACAAGGGAGTACTTCCCTTTTCTCATTCTCTAGTTCCCTGAGCAATGGGTGCAAAATTATTGCAGAAAACTTGTAGACCGAGATCCATTCTTTCTGTTTATCAGAACTAGCTCATGCAAGCCTGCCCAAAGTGCCGATCTGAGGAAAGGACAATGTGCACTGAATTGTGCCATTCCTTCAGCTTCCTTAATTAAAGCGACTAGTGTGAGCTTTGAGTCCTAAGGGGCTGATTTTGTCAGCTACCCAATTAGAAATGTGTGCCCCACATAGGACTCGGGCTACAGTTACGAATTGGCCTTCATGGATTACGGGTGGAAATGTATAGTTGTGAATTTGAGAGGCAACTGAAATCTCTGGATCCCCCCCCCCCCCACTGCTCAACAAATGTTGGTCCCATATTTAATTCAAAAGCACTACTTGACAATCAAGAACTGATTACCACAGTTTCGTGTGGCTGGCTCATGCGTGCTGCTGCCGTGTTAGTCAGTGTTTGCTTTTTCCCTGGGGGCATCTTATCTCACAAGAATAGCAGTGACTCAGAGGAACTGGGGAAAGAAAAAGTGACAAGCTTTCCGAATACCTCTGCTTATTGCTCACATAATTAGCTTTCTGCCATAAACTTCATTTCCAGGTGACATTTTATGGAGCTGTATTATAAAGTGGTGGGTGACCGAAAGGAAGTTGCCTTCAATCATTCTTAAAAGTTAAACAAGAGTGGGCGAGTGATAGCGTTGGGTCAAAGTGTTTGATTTGAACTCTAACTGTGGCATGTATTAACTGTATTTAATTTGAAAACTTAATAATCTGTTTGAAACCACTAACAACGGTGCAGAGATTGGTTGATGCAAAAACACAGCTTTCACCTCAAAGGAAAGATGAGATAGCTTATTCTGGAGCCACCAGGAATGCAGATTTAGGTTACCCCAGGCTGCATGCTCCAATGTGTAAGCAGTTTCATGGAGATTTTCATAGTAACAGATCAAGTGCTTCAAAACACACTGATGAAAACATCAAAGGGACAGGGTACAGCCAAGCAGAGAAATCTAGGCTATAGGTCCCAGATGCTATCGATCACACTGTTAGCCTTTAATTGGTGGGAAATTAGAGTGATGTTAAGTTAATACATTCCAAAAAGATTTTTTTTTAATGTTAGGATATTAGGTCAGGCTCTATCTTTTACTGGCAGAATGTTAAGGCTGACACAGGGTGGAAGGGCTATTTGGGGAACTAAAGATAGCCCAAGATAAATTGTAATTAGCCTGCAACTTAATTACAACCTGTAACATCCCATCCTGTCCACATCACTGAAGTCAATCAGCGTTTGCAGACACAGCCTCTTTCCAGGGATCCTTGTTCGCAGCTTCTTTTATTAATATCATCCCTTTGAAAACACCGTGATCTGGTCTGCCACTCGTCTCCTTATGTTATGTTATATATTATGCTGTGCTTAGGAGTTAATTACTTATCTGCTCAGACACATTGAAGGGAATAGCACAGCCATTAATGGAGCTGGAGATAAGAGGCCTATTGATGCCTCATGGTGGGAGGTTTAAGGAATGCGGGGAAATAAGGGCAAGCAGAATCACAGATTATCATGGTCCCGAGCTTCATAACCATCACTGTATGAATACCTGTGATGTATCCAGATACATCTATTCTATGCATTTCTGAATGCTCATAGCAGTTTAGAAAATAAAACTACATCAGGAACTGGGGAGGTAGGTCAATGGGTAAAGTGTTATGCCCAAATCCGCGAAGTCCCCGCAAAAGCCAACAAGGAGACCAAGTACCGTATGTAAAAAGCCTTTATTTTAAACGAGTTTGCAAACTCAGCTTCTCTGCATGTCCAATGTATTGGAATAGACGGAGAGCTCCGAGCTCAGTTAGAATTGGGTACTGCTTTAGGGTAAACTACTGAGATTCAGGCCTCTTATTAAATTTATCGATGGCCCATTTATCAATGGCCGAGTTCTACTCTGGCAGGTGATAATGGTTGGAAGTAAAGAACTTCCTTTCAGGTGACCTGCCCATACTTAGTTTATCGTGGCTGGCTCCCACATTGCCCCTTCACAAGTACCGATGATAGGACACAATCTTGGGTCCTGCTTGCCCCTGGTTTTAAAGAGGCATGGAACTATTTAAAATAATAAATCTATTAATTGACAACTCTGGACCTAGTATATTAACAGGCACTATAGGTAGTTATCTTGTCCCCCATGCCAGGGAGTTCCCCCTTATCTCAGCCTTTCAACCTATTTTGGGCAGGGGGCATGGGACAAGGTGTTCCTTTTCGCAACTACTTCAAGCTGACATTGGGGCGTTGCTACTGGGGCCCAAGCATGTTGAAAGGCTAGCCAAAGATGGGGGAGACATTTAGGCAATGGGGCATTCATCAGACTTCATTGAAGGGACAGGGAGTGTTCATATCAGCTGGACTGGTCTGCATCAGCTTTCAGGAAGTCCAGGGCTCACCACCATTTAGAGCAGGTATTGATGCTTGGATGCATCAGCCAGCCAAGTGGAAGCCTATTGAGATAAGTTTAAATGAGGAACAGAGGTTAAAATTTATTTGTTTAAAGAAAAACCCATATTGTAGAAAAAGAGCAGATAACAGGCATCTGTACACTGAAGGAATAGACTCATACCTTTGAGTCCTAGCAAAAACTACAGATTTGTTAGAAGCATGTATATTTTTCTGCTGTCCAGAGAACCATGTATGGTTTGAACAGACAGGTCTTTGGCCCAGTGAAAAACACCTTTAAGTTGATATTTAAATGGCAACCAGAATAGATCTAAAATCTTGAGTTTAGACTCATACAGTAAATAGTTAATGCCCTATTAGCTTATTAGAACTACCATAGAGAAGGGAAAATTAGAAACTTTTTTTTATATCTTAACTTGTATTTATGTCTTAAGTAATTTTTTAGACCCTTAAAGCTTATGAATTTTCATATCCTCAGACCTTAAAATATTTTTTTAATGTGCTAACAAACTGGCTGTAGCTTTGTGGGAAGATCTGGATACCTTTTGCTACTAAACTGACATTATAACTGCCCTAGCCATTAACACTATCAGAGATCTCAGAAAGATAAATAAAATATATCTGAGTACAGACCAAACCGTTTCCAAATCTATTAAAAATCACAGAGATCAGAGTCCATACACAGTTAGTCATACCCAGATCTCCATAGCGTTGGAGACAGAAATATCCAGAACAGCAGTCTTACTATGTAAGCCAGGCCCATAAGGTGAATTTTTCTTTTTATATGGAAGAAGGACATGGAAAAGACTGACCTTATTTTGTCTAGGCAAAAGTGGTGCAATCAATTCTCCAAGGTCCTACTGTTTGTCCACAGTCTGGACTGGGTCCTGGCAGCTGGTATTGCACTGGGACATCTCGTCCAGTGGTCAACAATGTCCTAATCCAGGTGGAGACCTCATAATGTCTCAATCTCCTTTGGAGACCTTGGGTTACTGCTAGGATCTCAGAGTCTCTGTCTAATATAAGCTTTTTAATCATTATTTTAAATGCCGTATTCTGCAGATCTCTGAAGTATGAGGGCTGCCTAGGTATGTCTGATTAGATAAACTTTGTTTTTCATTACTGGTTTTAAGTTTGACTTTGAAAATATATACAGGGAACTAAATAAGGCTTATTCTTGTAACTAATCATATCAGTACTTTAAAGATGACTGACTTTCATTTCCTAACAGTCTATTATAAAAGTTAGCAGCTTCCACAACACTAGAACTCCACACTCGATAATGATTTTGAATTAAAGCTAATAAAGAAAATGAATTAGTCATTCCAAGCATAAACACAGAACAAGTTTATATCTGGCTGTTAATGCTGTCTCCTGCAAAGGCAAGGAACAGGACCCAAGGTGAAATGGGAACAGGAGGACCCCAAAAGACCATCAGGGAGATCAACTTACCAAAATGCAAAGGCAAGATTTATTGTGTCCACAATGCAAGCCGGCAGGGACCTCGTCAAAGCAACTGACATAGCATTATTTAAAGGCAAAAACCAGAGAAATCACACTAGCAGGGTGTGTGCTGGCAGGGGGATTGCTAGGAATTTCCTTTGGCTGCTCTGTTCCTGGGTGGTGCCTGGGTAGTCTCAGTTTGTGGTCTTTATAGGAATCAGGTACTGCCTCAGGGTAAACTACTGAGACTCAGGCCTCTATCGAGCTTGTCACAGCTGGGTCCTACATGGCCACAGGGCTGAGAAACTTGGAAACATACTGTATTTGAATGGGATTTTATTTGTTCTCAGACTGGCCCAGAACTGAGTGTTTTCTTCAGATGGCTCCCTGTACTCTTCATTTACAATAAAACAGATTAGCTGTGAAGTTTGTGCCTCCGCCTAACAAAAGGTTGTAATGGATGAACCCTTCTAGTCACTGCTGCTTGGTTTTTTTTTTTTTTAATTTCTTTCTTTCTTTCTTTTCTTTCTTTCTTTCTTTCTTTCTTTCTTTCTTTCTTTCTTTCCTTTCTTTCTTTCCTTTCTTTCTTTCTTTCTTTCTTTCTTTCTTTCTATCTTTCTCTCTTTCTTTCTTCTTTCTTTCTTTCTTTCTTTCTTTCTTTCTTTCTTTCTTTCTTTCTTTCTTTCTTTCTTTCTTCCTCCTCCCCGCGATCCCTGTAAGCATCCCCAACAACTTCCTGAAGAGCAGTAAACTCACCTAGTGGCCAGGAGGCTGTTGAGGTGTTTCCTGTCCCTTTATAACCAAGCCCTTGAATTGGCATCTGACACCTGCTTGTCTGCCAGAAGCCAGCTCCCACTGTGCTTGGTAGCTCATGTAAAACTCCAGCAAAATCGAACCTCATGTTGTTCTCTGAGTGTTTCAGAGAGTTTTCTATCTCTGCCTTTGCATGTGGCACATTCTCTCCTCCCTGAATATCTTCTTCATAGTTATTACAGGGTACTTTAGTTGTTTTCTTCACTGTAACTTTAGGACCAAACTCAAGAAATGCTCGTAACACTTAACACTGAACTGTAAGATCTAGCAAAAGCCTTTCTAGATTCTTCTAGCTCGCTGTTCATCCCATCTCTTTTTGTTCATGTTGCTTTGTGTTGAGTTGATTTTTTCAGCTTTGAGAGTTGAATTTAGGACCACATGCATGTATTACAAGTACTCTATCACTGGGCTCCATGGCAAAGCCCAAAGAATCTTTTAGAATGGAAAGTGTAACAAGCTTTTAATTAAGAATTTAAATTACAATGGTAAGGAAATAAAGGCATAGGGACATTTACTGTTTTTTTTTTTTTTTTAAAAACTCCTAGTTGGCTAATGACAAAGTCAGATTGTTCAGCTGTGCATGTGCATGTGTAAATGTGGATTGCGTTGGGTGGGCTACTCAGTCTAGGGGTTTGTAACCCACCCGCAATCCAGTTACTCCAGGGTTTCGGAGGGGCGCTACCTGGAAGGGAATGAGCTAAGACAGAAGAAGGAGGACAAGCATATTTGTCAAAGCCTCCGTTTATTAGGGACGGGTTACAGTTTATATATGGTAAGGAATGGGGTTCCGGGTCACGTAGGCCAGGAAGTCACAAGTTGCCACACCTGGTTCCCTGGATAGCTGGAATGTGAGGCAGGTTCCGCTAAGATTAGCAGTTAATTGGGTGAGGGGCAGGTTTTGTCAATAGAACATAACTATGGGTGTGAGGTTCTCTGCAAACTCCCCAGGGTGATGGTTCCTGTAATGATTGGGGGGAAATGGCTCCTGACATGTAAAGAGCCTCACTTATGCATTTAAGCTAAATCTTCCCTGATATGAACAGTGAGCTGATCGCACACACTTATGTACAGTGTCTTTTTACATTGTCCAAGAAGTAGTAACACTGACGTGGTTTTTATTTTGAATAGTGAATTTTCTGGTTAATTTTTTTATTGTCAGCTGGGCATGGGAAGAACAAGCCTCTACTGAGGAATTCTGTCAATCAGATTGGCCAATGGGAACATCCACGGGGCTAAGTCTTGACTGGTATTTCACGTGTGAGGGCCCAGCCCATTGTGTGCAATATTAATCCTAGGCTATGTAAGAAACAAGGTAATTATGAGTCAGTGAGCGAGCCAGGAAGTGGCCTCCTTTTTAGCTTCCTTGACTACGACTTCTCTGGCCAGAGCTCACACTGCATGGAATAGCAAGCAGCCCTGACTCCCTGCCTTTATTTCCTGCCATGACTTCTCTTACTGTTGCAATGTAACCTAGAAGCATATGCTGAAATAAGCCCTCTTCTCCATTATGTTGATTTTGTTCAGAGTGTTTTATCCCAGAGAGAGAAAGGGAACCAGGGCAGTGCACGTGGCATCCCATTTTCAATGGAGAAGCCTACAGGTCATCGCATTCATTCAACGACGTGTGCTGATTTGGTTCCAGGCGTCATGAAGTGACACAGAAATTATCCTACATTGTCAGAGCCTGCATGGGCATCCCACTCAGTGTCTCACGCAGTTCAGGAGGAGCGAGAAGAGGTGACTAATGCTAAAATGGCCATCAGGACGGATGCTTCCCTTTTCCTCAAATCATCAATGACACAGAAGAGGAGACGGCTAGCTGCTGGCAGTCCTTCAGTTCGCTCTGAACCCCCCGAGCAGAGCAGGATGAAACCATAAAGTGGTAAAATAATCCAGCGATCTGTGGAAACCAGAAGAACAGTTACTATTCCTAGAATTTTCAGTCATAAGCATAGAAAAGGCCTCATTTTCAATTTTTCTCTCCAGCAACATTGAAAACTTGCACGGTAATAATTCCAAAAGGCTGGCATGGTTAATAAGCATTATGCAATGAGCTTGTGGGTATGATTTTGTTGAAGACTATCATCACCTTGGCTAGTTCATATCATTGTCCTTGTTATAATCAGGTATGCAGAAGATGTGCTAGAGAAGGTGTCAAAGGCCACACAGCCTGAGCCACTGTGCTCCGCTGAACGCTCCAGGTCCTATAACTCAAGGGACCTACAGAGTGGCCTGACAGCGTAATAAGAAAACAGCAAATACGCTTATTTGCAGCATGATCAGGAGGCAATCACTGTTCAGTAGCACATCAGACAATTGCACAATATGAAAATATGCCTGGCACACAGCCTCACTCAACAGCACAGAAGGGAGTGCTTAGGCTCTCGCAAGAAGTCTTTGGCTATAAAACTGCAGTCTTCCAAATTCCCCTTTCCTTTTGTACAGTCCAACTTTGTATCAGAAAATGAGACAATGCACATGAAAAGTTTTTGCGTCCCAGTAAACCTCTCCGCTGATATAGTTAATCCAAATCAGACCAAATCAAACCAAATTAGAAAAAGCCCAGGTTTAATGGAGGCCAGTGCTCCCGGGTGACCTTCCAGGTCCTCAGAGATGAGATGGGGAAGGAAGACTAGAAAACCACTTGTTTGGTCTCTGGGTGCAGTTTAAATACACTATGGGAGTGGTCTTGAATTTCTCTGGGGAGGGGTCATTGTTTGATGGGCTTTCTCAGAGGTGGAGTCAGGACTGAGGCAACTCCCAGAGGAAGGTGCTTGGGATGAAACTTTCCACCCAAACATTCCAGACTCTTTGGATATATGGAGGTCAGGAGCTGAGGTGAAGCCTTAATCCAACCATTCCAGACTCTTTGGGTATAAGGGTGCCAGGGGGGATGGGATGACACTTCGAACCAAAAATCCCAGACTCTTTGGGTATAGGGGCACTGGCTCAAGTCTGGCTACTTCTTGCGGGCATGTGCAACATGGGAGAGGGGAGAGTTGGGAGTTGGTGGGCTCAACCAGGAGATGTGGCTGGATAGACATCTGGTTAACTGCCATCCTGAATACCTCAGGCATCTGTTCCTTGAGGAAGATGAGAAGGCAGGTGGCTAGGAGAAAAAAAGAGATAGTTATTATTGACCCTATGAATGGGGTTACTCATGGCAAGGGTGATTTACTGCCAGAAAGAATGGGAGAGAGAAACTGTCCTGGCTGCACAGGAGAGGCTCTGGTGAATAAGTGAGATGAGAGCAGATATGCCCTTTAAATCCAGATTTTAGCTGCTAAGTAGGTGCCCATTTGAGCCAGGAGAAGTGGTACTGATGGTGAAGTCCCAGGAGCTGGTGTAGGCCTTGGCATTATCTAGAAGGCCCTCTGTAAGTTGTTCTTGGCCCAGACACCAGGAATGACCTATAAAATATACTTGAGATGGGTGGGGTTAAAATAGGCTCCGGAGACTGTTAGTTTTTGCGAGGCCAGATTTCTTGATAAAGCAATAGAACCTACAGGTTATCTGTAAGACAACTGGAACAGATTTACATCTTGGTGTCATAGCTAAAGGCTATAGCTTTATCTTAAAAGGTGTGAACATTTTAGAAGACAATTAAGGGGAACTGGAAACTCTGGATCTCTGAAGATACATCTGAAACCTGTCTATCCTGGATTATGAAGCTTCTGAAAGAGACACACTTATCTGTATTTTTTTTTTACCAGTACCTGAAGTCATCAAATACTGTTAGACAGATCTGAGAGGGATAAATAAGCAGAACCAAGACAGCATTTTTAGCTATACAGGCAATCCCAAGTCTCTTCGTAGTCTTTGGTAAACACCAGTCTAAGAAATGGTACTTGTGCCTTTAGCTCCTGAGCCCAGGAGGCCAGATTTTCCTGAAGGGGTAGGATTAAGTCTACCTGTCTTGGCAGGATGAGACAATCTATCCCCTGTGTAGTGTCCAGAAAGCTGATGAGGTGGAAGGCAGCTTTTTGTTGTGTGGGTGGCTTTGCCATACCCAAAGGCAAGCCTCCAGACAGAAGGTCTTTTGTAACCATGTATCTTCTTGAAAGAGCTATAAGATGCTGGAGGAGCAAGGAGGGGAGGAAAGGCATGTGCACACACATGTGTGTATGTGGACATTATCTTGTGTGTGTGCACATGTTCATGTGTGTGTGTGTGTGTGTGTATGTATAACCATCTGTGTATGTCCGTGTGTGTAATGCACCCATGAAATGAAGATGTATAGAGGCAAAAGAACATTAGCTAACACTGAACATTAGCCTTAGGGATAAAGGGTCAAATTGAAGTTTAAATTTTAATTTACCTCTTTCCCATCTTCCTCTTAGAGAGGCAGCTTCGCTTCTCCCTTTCTCCCCTCTTCTCTGCTTCCCCATTCTCTGTCTCTTTCTTCTTCTTCTTCTTCTTCTTCTTCTTCTTCTTCTTCTTCTTCTTATTCTTATTCTTATTCTTATTCTTATTCTTCTTCCTCTCTCTCTCTCTTTCTCTCTCTCTCTCTGCTTCCCCTTCTCCCTTCCCCCTTCATAACCCCCTAAATAAATATTCAACCTCAATCTGCAAAAAAAATTAATTTACACAGGAATTTTAATTTAAATTCAATCTAATTTTAATTTCTTTTAAACTTTAATTTACACAGGAGTCAGTTTCTGCTGCTTTTGTGGAAATCCCCTTTGGCTGAGTTATAGTTATGTCTGAGGTGAAAAGGAACGGAAGGGGTAAATAAAAACCTGAATTTTGAAACTGAGATCTCTCTAATTTTGCCGAGGTTTCTGGCTTCTCTATAACCATGGCTAAACTATTTTTCCTCCAAGCCTTATCCATTTATAAATTATGAAGTTAGTCTAAACTAGCTCTGTTTTCTAATTGTACTAAAGTAGATGCTATGTCCATGTGCTAAGCAAATATATGAACCCTAAAGGCTTCCAGCCTCAGTCATAGTTCTGCTTATGAAGGTTCCATTGTTCCCACCTCTTATCACTGATGAAGCTGTCTACATTAGCTACTAGCTGATGCTCAAAGAGGGAAGGTTTTGTAGGAGTCAATGATGTACATATTCTCCAGGGAACAAAAAGCAACAACAGTGAAGGACACACCAAGAGTTCAGTGCAAGATAAGAAAGCACCACTTAAGGCTTGCATGACTTCAGGCTTCTTGATCTGTCTGGGCCCATACTTCATCTATGAAACAGTAACTAAAAATGCTTCTTGACCATATTTATAATACATATTATATATATATATATCTTCCAAGTTATACATAAAGATCTGAAACTCATATCTTTCTGTAAATTTAAGCATTGTTATTGGATAGTTAAAAGGTATACCTAAAAAAACAAATCAAACTGTTCAAGCTATAAGACAGGCACCAAGCTAACAAGTAAGAGATGGTGCCACCGTGCAACACAAGGAGACTAAACCATTTGCAGAGCTAATTTGAAGCAGGATGAAAAGGCCACCTTCTCCCCCACTAAAGCAGAAACTAGCACTTTTATTTAGATCCTTATTTTTCAATTACAGCCCTGCCCGCCTCTGTGTCTCTTGCTTCTCTTCGCGCTCTAGCTCTGTGGACCTTTAGAGCATTTATTTCTCTTTTCCTACGCAAGTGCTCTGCATTCCTTTCCAGACCAAACTCACGACTTGAACTGTTTGCTTCTGTTATTAAGAAAAGCGCTAGCGGACAGATTCTGAAGTGAACAGTTCACGTCATCACTGGTAATGTAAACAGGACGACAGTAGGCTTCTTACTTACGACCTCTCTCCGAGATTATCCCAAGAGTGCTCAAGTCCGTGCTCTTTTCAGACACTTACATCAGAAGGAACGGCAGGGGGGCTGTAAAATACTGTTTTCTGGACCTGGCACTGCAATGGGCATCCATTAACACACAGCAGCTGCAGTTACCTGCGTAAGACATGCACAGAAATCAAGGCACTTAAGGATAGAGCATGGATGGGGAAAGTGGCTCCCAGCTAGGGAACTATTGGGGGGTTAATGACTTCTGTGAGACAAAAAGTTACCTTTCTTTGGGAAAGTTCCTACTGGTAGATTGTCTACATCCCAGTGGATAGCTACAATTACATAGCCATGTTTATATGGGCAACACTAGCTGTACTAAGTGCACCTAAACAAATAAACACATGAAGCGAAAACAGAGATGTATTTGGGGATCCTCAGGGAAGTTGGAGGGGTGAGTGTGGGTGGATGTGATCAAGATACATTGTATACACTTATGAACATTTCAAAGAGTAAAGAAAACTATTATCTTCAAAATAAACTTAGTACTGAGTGAGTGATAAGCAGGCCAATAAGTAGAGAGTTTTCTTAGCCCTCTTTGATCGCTTGATGTTGAATAAACATTTTTCTGAACCTCCAAGACTTTGTCTCAAAAACAAACGGGGCTGGGGAGATAGACCAGAAGTTAATAGCACAGGCTCATCTTGCAGCAGACTCAGGTTCAGTTTCCAGTACCCATATGGCAGCTCTCAGCCTTCTGTGACTTCAGTTCCAGAGAATCCAGTGCCGCCTTCTTCCCTCCACAGGTACCAGACATGCATGCAGACACACATACATATGAAATAAAGATGCATCGAAATCTTTAAAGGGATACATTTATTAATAGGAGATAGGCATATAAAATACAAATTTACATTAATTTGTTGAGAATAAATCTTTTGACAAAGCACAGTATTATCCTATTGTGTTTATTATAATGATAAAGTTGGAAATCTGCCTTCTCGACAAGCTGGGTTAACCTCAGCAACCTATACTCTTCCTATGACATTTTTATTTCATGTCGTAGCTAAGAAAGAGTGTGCAAGAAATCACTATGTGAATTTTAGGGCAAATCTGAGTGCTCTGTGAATAATAGTAAGCATTGAACATTAAATTGATTTTGTTTTATTATGCTTACGAATGGGTACTGCCATGGTTAACTGTCCTCATGGGATGTAGGACATCTTCAAGAACATATACCTTACTATTTTTGCTGACGGCTTCATATACCTACTCACCTCAGGGTCACGAGTCTATTCTTGACATATTGACTCCTTTTAATTAAGCAAGGGTGTTTTCTATAGAAAGAAACTGTAATTCATTTTTGCTTTTCCAGGCCTTGCTTTGTTTTTTATGGAGTGAAATCATGTAATTTGGAAATATGTTTCCACAATCTCTGTGGTGGAGATCCAGTGTTTGCAAAAACCATTTCATTCTTGCACTGATAATAGTATAAGCACGTCACCTAGATCATGTGGTAGAAGCCTTACATGTTAGCATTTTAAAGCCTTAATTCATGATACACAAGAAACTGTTGGTATATTTGCATCCCTGCTAGAGAAATGGAATAAGCATATCAATTTCAAAATATAATACTTTGGGGAAAATAAAGGCTTTTATTACTAGGTTTTTAATTTATAAAAATCACAGATTTTCTTGTAAATACCATAAATGTATCCAATGTTACATAATGGAATGCTTGTATTTTTTTTTCTTGGAGCCCTAATAGAGTACAATATAATATGATACAATATTATTTTTCTGAACCTTAAGAGAATAGCCAGAAATGATTTTTTTTTGTCAAAATGCTGTTAATGTAATGTTGCCAGGAATCCACACTCTCTAGTAGGCGATGTAGAGCGCATGAACTTAATTCAGGCTGGAAATGGTACTTGCTATTAGCAAAGACTTACCCTAAGAAACAGGATAAAAGGTTGATTTAGAGGAAACCTTGGCTCTCCGCTTTTGAAAGATTCGGTTTCCCTGGTTCAGAGTGTAAGTGCTTCTGAAAAGAAACATAAGAAACCGCTGTGGCGCACAGAACCACATCAATTTCAGCCAGCCCCGAGTGATCCGAGCTACTGGGAAAGAGCAGTGAGCCGGACGACGACGACAGTAAAATGCAGACTTGATGGACATCGTTCTGAGAATTGGTGCCCCCTTCAAGAGTCAGTACGCCTCTCGCTTGTCATGGAGAAGGGAATGATATGGTTCTATTAAGAGAGTTCGGCTTATAACCAAGTTGAGACAAGAAAACTCTTGGCTGTCCAGGAGAGACAAAAACACAGAGATGCAAAAACAACTATCTTATTAAAACAGGATGATAGTTCCTGTCAGGATGCGCGGGCATCCAGGTTTGGGGGTCGATCAGGGGGGATCTGGGCTGGGCGTATAATAAAATTAATAGATTCTCCCGTTTCCTTGTCATCTTCCCAACTATTTGCTCTAGCTGGCCTTTCCTTACTGCCCTGTTTTTCTGTCACCTCCACTGAAAAAAAAGAAGTGGTGGTCTTAAGAGATGCATGTCCCTGTTCGCCTCATATCGCCATACTCTTAAAATTGTCTCTCAGTCATCTTAGAGATGACACTTCTTGCTGCCAGGAGTGGAGGGGCAGTGACTATTCAAGCTGAGAGTGTTTAGGAGGTGTTGATCCAAGACAGGCTCCTGGAGTTGGTTAACAGGACCGCAATAGAATTCCAGCAAACAAGACCATCTAAAGTCCCAGTTGCAAGATCATCTGTACTTTAATAGTTTGGGTACAATGAGAATCCAACCTAGCAATGCATTAAGAAGACAAACTCCGAAGATTAGTCACAGGACGATGGTTTAAGAAGGGTAGGGGTTGTGGGAACTACGGTGGTGGATGGTTAGAAAAAAAGTTTCCGTTTGATAGGCAAGAGGCCGTGTAAACCTTCTTCAGAGGCTGGCCCAATACACCTCTGAAGATGGCATTTGTGCAGGGTTGGGGACCTGAAGAAGAGGGCAATACTGAATATCTGGCTCTTGTGACCCCTCAGGGTAATTCTTAGATCAAGGGTAGCAGTGTAAATGTCAGCCGAGGTCCTCTATGAACAAGTTTATGGGTGAAATCTCCCTTTGACTGTATAAGGTCAAAGCAAGCCATTCTCCAAAAGTTCAGGGTGTGCCATTGAACCTCAGGTTCTTCAAATTGCACTAGTATTTCAGGAACTTGGAGTGAGGACCAAAGACTTGTCAGTATTTAGATAAGGAAGATAGCTACAGCTCTTGGAGGTCAGGGGAACTGGTACCCACCCATGACTGCCTTTACAGCTGGGACACAGTCCAGGTGGAGGCAGAGAATATCTGTCACAGTTCTCTCCTTCTTGGGGAATTTCCCCCAGAAGGGCGCTGGCTGTCCATAGAGGAAGCATGTCCTAGAGGGATCTTATGGCGTCTTCTTTTGGGGTAACTCTCCTAATGATCAGGGGGTCACTGTCCTAGTTAGGCTTTTGTTGTTATGATAAACACTATGAACAAAATCAACTTGGTTACAAAGGTTTTCTTTGACTAACTGATTATAGTTCATCTTTATAGAAAGCTAACGCAGGAACTCAGGCAGGGCAGGAACCTGGAGGCAGGAGCTGAAGCAGAAACCATGGAAGAGAGCTGCTTCCTGGTTTGTTTCTCATGGATTCAGCCTGCTTTTTCATAGCATGCAGGACAATCTGCTCAGGTATTGCATTACCCCCAGTAGTCTGGGCCTTCCCACCTCCATCATTAATCAAGAAAATGCCCTACAGACCTGCCTACAGGCAATCTGATGGAGGCATTTTCACAGCTGAAGTTCCTCTTCGCAGATAACTTGATCTTGTGTCAAGCTGAAAAACACTAACCAGGACAGTCATTACGTTGTCTTTTTTTTTCTTTCCCTTTCCAAGATCTAATTTTTCCCAGCATTTGAGAAGGCAGATTCAGAGTGATCCAGCAGATAGTTTGTCTCATCTGCAACAAGATGGAGGAGACACCATAAACAAGTGTGTGGTTAGGTTTTCCCTTCCTCTCCATAGGTCTCCTAGCCTGCTGTCTGATAGCATCTGGTGAGGTCTCCTCGGTCCTGGACTGTTATGGTGGTGTTATTTCTGCACTTAGGCATAGATCAGCCCCCTTCATTTCCCAATTTTCTCATTCAGGTTCCCTTTTTAGGACCATCGTGTCATTTGGTCCCGGTCTGCAGGGGTTCCAGCTGGTAGTCCCTGACTTCTTACAATTTTTCTTATGTTCCCAATACTTTTAAAATTATTATTCCTTAAAACAAAAGTTCTACCATCTGATCTTTTTGGAGGAAGGCCTGAATGAGGTAACTAAAGCTAATTAATATTAAGCTTAGAGGAGTCTACCTAGAAAAGAATTGAAGTTTATCTTCTGTGGCGTTAGAAGTATCAAACTGAGATACACCCAATAGTCCCAGCATCCATAAGACATAACAGGTCCCTGAAGAATCTGGTGAATAGTCTCCAGAAAGCTATTAGCTACCATAGTAACAATTCCTTTGGTCCCATCAAAAGCAAATGTGTTGGTGAAGGGGATGATGGTTGTTCCAAATGAAAAAGAAGTTTCAGGAAAAGGGGAGGTTGATAATGAGAGGAGGCCAATGAAAGTAGAAATAAGAATGATTGTGGAGGTAGGTGTGTGTGTGTGTGTGTGTGTGTGTGTGTGTGNAGAGAGAGAGAGAGAGAGAGAGAGAGAGAGAGAGAGAGAGAGAGAGAGACTATGTGTGGTTTTCATTTCATTGCTCTTTCCCAGGCTTCTATAAAGAAAGTAGTTCAGATGTGGAAAGGCAGAGGGGCCAGGAAGGCATGTCAGCTGAGAAAGTTTCCTTCCCCCTCTAAGTAATTTCCTCCCACAGAAGTGATTAGCCTCTGCTGGTCCAGCAGCAGTGTCTCTTAAATCAGAGGTGACAGTGTAAATGCTGGCCCAGGTCCTTTATTGGACAAATTGATGGGTAAACTCGCTTTGACTGTATGGGGTTAAAGCCATTCTCCATAACTTAACACTAGTTCTGTATGTCCAGAGGCGGGGAGGGACCTTGACGTGGGTTCTGGTGGTGCTATGTGTGGTCAGGGAGTCCTCTTGCTTGTAAGGAGCCCTGAGGATGCTTGAAGACCATAGTCCCTTTCAGAGTTGTCGGTCAGTGTCCTGACCTTGAGCAGGATTCTTCTTCTATCTTAGGGGGATCTGAGTTGTAAAGGGGCTGGGATTGGATGATAAATGACTGTCTTGGAAAGACAAAAGACCAAAACGCAGAAAAGACAAAAGAGGGAGCCAAGAGTCACTGCTCCATTGAGACAAGCTGACTGTTGCCGCTGGGATGAAGGGCCCCAGATGGCAGGATTCATCCAGGGTCTTTGCACTGGGTGTTTTATGAGATCACTGGACCCTCTCATGTCTCTTACTGTCCTGTCTACTGTTTGCCTCTTGTGGTCTTCCATCCCATTATTTATGCTGCCCTGTCTCTAGGAAGAGCAGCAGCTATCTTACACACACTTCTACTTTCCCATTGCCCACCCTCTTCTAACTCTCCCAAAGCATCCCTGAGCAAGGCGGGGAACTTGGGTGGTCAGGTCACGTAAAAGGCTTGGGAGATGAAGAAGACCAACTCCCTATTACAGTTTTGTGGGAATTTTCTCCATAAAATATAACTCAGAAGAGCGTCTTTGAACTGTTCGTGTTTTCTTGCTTGCTTTCTCGTGCGGTGATCTCTACTGAAATGTCCGTTTTCTCAGTAGCTCCTTTTTCACTGAACAGCGTCATATGAATTTATCTAAAGATTCTTTATCCGACTCTTCGGAGAGCTGTTTACATCAATGAGGAGAAACACAACCAATTGACAAATGTTTTGTCAGGTGATTTATTTCCTCAACACTGTTTCTAGAAAAGGTGGATGTCCACGAGTGTAGGAAGCTTGCCTCATATGCACGAGGTACTAGGTTCAGCTCTGGCCCCGTAAACAAGCAGGATGAATGTGGGTTGTCTTCTATGGTGGATGTGCTGATGCACAGTACTCCCACCCACGCAGTGGTGCTGAGCACAGTACTCACACCCGCGCAGTGGTGCTGAGCACAGTACTCACACCCGCGCAGTGGTGCCGAGCACAGTACTCACACCCGCGCAGTGGTGCCGAGCACAGTACTCACACCCGCACAGCACTTCGGGTGCTGGATACAGAAGAGTCTAACACCCCAAATGTCCCAGTTCCCACAAATGTCACTTCTGATTTTTCTGCATCCAATAATAACAAAATATCTCAAAGCATAGATTTGATTAAATGAGGCAATAATTTTGTTGGTCATACTTACTCTAAAGTGTCACAAATAATGAAAGCTAAAATTTACTCTTCAGAATAAATGAGCCAAGTCAATTTATAGCGCGGCGACCTTGCTTTAATAACATGGAGTTTTTAAATCATTCTTTTGCTAATCAAAACCACTGTATAATCTTTAATAGAGAGCCCTCCGTTCTAGTTTACTTCCTTATTTTAATGAGGCAACATTCATTTTCCATGAAATGTTGCTTAAAGTGATATTAAGATCAACAGAAATTCATGAGATATTTACCGGCTACATGTCAAACAGAAGACTCATTATTCACGCATCAACTGACTGTTTTATAGACCGAATTGTTTGCATATTCTTTGGCAAGAGGCTTTGCACCACGTTAAGCTCACTCTCTCACCACATTCCTGCATCCCTAACATCCAGTCCGTCTCAGTTACCTCAGTGATTTTAACCACTTTTCACCTGTCCACACAACTCAGGAGAAATTATATCTTATATCCCTGTCAGTTTATTTTCATCATTTATCCATGTACACACTCATTTAGTAGCATGCCATTTCTATCAGGTTTAGAAGGTAAGTTAGACTATTTTGTATATTTGAAGCAAAACACCTGAGGCTGGGAACTCTATAAAGTAAAGACCTTTTTAAATTCAAGGTCCGAAGGCCCAAGAGTACAGATTCAGATTCTGATGAGGGCCCCATCATGGCTCTACTCAGGACCACAAAGTGTAAAGGGAGAAATGTTTGTTTGGAACAGTGTGCGTGCCAGATACAAGGTGGCAGGCCCAGTTCACAGCCACCAACTCTTCTAGGGGCTCATCTAGACCGGCTCGAGCAAGAATGAAGTCCCTCAAGAAATGCACAAATCCATCTTAATGCCATGTACCTCCCAGAACGGTCACTGGAGGTGAAGCCTCAGCAGAACTCATTTGAGAACAAGTCACATCTAAACTAGAGCACATGTTGATTTGTAGCAACGTGATAATTGCAACAGGATCAGCAGGCTTTGCGGTGGAAACAACCTGACCCATATGTTGGCTGCTGTGACTTGATCCTGTATAAGTTCCCATCTGGAGCCCAGGCTGAAGAGACATCCTCACAGTAGTGAGGCAGCTGGGCTGATTCTGGGGAGGCTTTGACACGCACTTGACTCTCTATAATGGCAGTAGTAATTTTTAACTAAGGATATAATGTAATATATTACGGATTTGTTATGAACATCCATGGTGGAAAACTAATTTCATCCCACAAAATTCTCAGTCTCTGAGCTGTTGTTTAGGCCAATGCTTTTGACACACAACAAATACAGAGATCAATCCTGATACAGGCAGCGATGTGAATTTTCTCCACTAAGGTAAGTATAAATTTCCAATAAAGTTGCTTGCTGTGTTTATGAAAAATGACAGCTAAGTGGCTGATGAGTTGAATCAAAAATATTTTTATCAAGCCATTTGGCATATATTTTAACTTGTTTTGAGTATTCAGATTTGGCTAGTTAGTGCATGAAGACACTGTGCGGGAGGGTTGCATTTACCTCCATAAAGGACTGGACACAGACCTGGTAACCTAGATAAATAAAATTTATTTGAATCAATTCCAGACCTGTAAAACAGATTTATTTTTAAGAAAATCCACAATAATAATAATAACTATAAGTATATAATTAAAATAAATTAGAGTTGTGAAATTGTCTGAAGCAGGTTATTGATGAATTGGTGTGTGTGTGTGTGTTTCTGTAGCTCACACTTATTTGAACTATGTCATCTAGGCAGTGTGAGCTCCCACACTGAGCTAGGATGCAGTTTCTTTGCTGTAATGTCTAAACTAAGTGAAGTGTGGAAATGAATAGACCCGTTGCATTAGAGGTCCATAAACACCGTTTTCTCTCCCCCTCAGAAACAAAAGCCTAGCATAAAAGCTGATTGCAAAGTTTGCCAATTTTTCTGTCAGAATCTTTCTATGCTTGTGAAGCTTGTTTCACAGTCTCGTGTATTAAAACCTCAGTCCATCCCTATCAGTTGGCTCGATTTGAGGAGATTCTGGGAACTTTAAGAGTCGGGATATTGCAGCAAGAAGTACCTTTGCAGGTCATTTAGGATTCTGAATCCTTTTCCTTTTCTTTGCTTTCTGGTCACCAACAAAGTGATGAAGCTTTTCTGCCTCTGCTCTTTCTAATACAATGTTCTACCAAGTGCTCAGAGCCAAGCGACAATGGACTGAACTCTCTGAAATGGGAAGCCCAGACCTTCTCTCTGTCCAGCTGTCTATAACAGGTATTTTTTCCCAGTGATATAAAGGTAACTAACACACCATCATATCCACTGTGTAAGCATTTGTGCACAACGACAAGGTCCAAGTTTCAAGAGGGCAGAAAGAAAGAAGACCAACATACAAACAAGTCCCCTTGGTCTTTGATAAAAACTTTTATTGCTATATATTAACTGTGAAAAATAAGAAGTTTTATTGTAATCATTTCATACATACACATGACAACTTTAGGCATATTTGCCTATCTATTACTCCTTTTTTTCAAGCAGAGTTTTTTAGCTTATTCAACCTTAACGTAGTTACTAGGATTTATTTTGTTTTGAGAAACATGGTAGGCATTTTATCTCATTGTAGAGAAGAATTTAATACTGAGCCTGTACAGGGGAAGAAGTAGGCGCTTCTGCATTCATTTGTGGGAAAATGAAAAAGAATTGGTGCTTATGAGAAAGGTTAGTTATTGCAGGTTAGTTCATAAGCAACGGTCTATTTTGTATGTACTGTGGGTAGGTGTACGTGTGTGTTTATTTATAGGTGTAGTTACCTGTATGTGTGTTGTGGGGGTGTGGTGGTCGGGGGGGGGGGGATGTTGACATCAGAATTCTTCCTCTGTCACTTCCAATCTTGTGTTTGAGACAGTCTCTTAGTGAATCTACAGACTGCTGTTTCACCTGAATGGTAGGCCACCCAGCCCCAGGGTGTCCCCTATCTCTTCCCTCTGAGGCATACACTGCCTCATGTGGCTATATGTCAGTGTTAAGGATTCATATGCTGATTCTCATACATAGGACGCACTTCACCCACTGTGCCGTCCCCCTACCCCATAGGTAACAGTTTAGGCAATCACAAGACACTGGATTTCCAACACATGAAAAAGGGAAAGTGAAGTATACTGAGAGGAAGTAGCATGGTCACGTGTTTCCTAAACCATCAAGGTATAGGATGAACATTTTATTTTTAGCTAAAGTTTTGTTTATTATAAGACTTTTAAATTTTTTCTCAATGTACATAAAAGGAAATGCTTCTTCATTTTCTAATGATTATATATTGACAATCCTATCAAAAAGTTAAATGAGTCAATGCAAATGAGAAATGAAAGAAGAATAGGATGTATACAAAATAAAGAAGCACTTTTTAGACCTTAGATCCCAGGGACATAAAAGTACTCTAATGCTCTGCTATATAGAGGGACCAACGTCCTTACTCCTTTGACAGTTAGGTGTTTTGTAGTGATTTGGTTTGGTTTGGTTTTATCAACTCGATTCAAGGTGGATACTTTTAGGAAGATTCTCAACTGAAGAACTGTCTCCATCAGTTTGAGCTGTAAGAAAATCTTTGAGGCATTTTCTTGTTGAACTATTGATGTGATTCAGGCTAGTCCAAGCCAGGACAGGTGGTCCTCGGTTCTACAAGAGAGGAAAGTAAGCAGGCAGAGGGAGCAAGCTAGCAGACGCTCCTTCACGTTCCCTCCCACAGGTCCTGCCAAAGTTCCCACTCTGCTTTTCTCAGTGATTGATTGGGATTGGGATGCACAAGCCAAACACACCCCTTTCTCCTCAAATTCCTTTGGGCTATAGTATTCATCACATCAACAGAGAAGTGAACCAACACAGTCTTGGTCTTTGTTTCCATCCGGTCACACAATGATCCTACAGTGTTCTAGACGGGTACCAGTTCACAACACACTCTTTCTTCCAGTATAGGCAATTCCATCAAGGACCTTGTGCATACAAAGCGAGACTCTGCCACTGAACTAAATCTCCAGGTAGAGAACACACTTGCAATTGAATTCCAAATATAAGACACTGCAATTTTTTTTAAATGAGTGACACCATTCTTACCAATCTGATTATTTCTTCTCAGCTATAACCATTGTAAACCCTCTAAGCCTGTTCTTCTGACTCTACACATTAGTATAGCTTCATTTTGTCAGTACTAGACAATCTCAGGTGCATACGGATGGGGGTGGATAGACGTCTATGACGTAGCTTCAGTTACACAGAGTGTTCTTCTGACATTCCCTCGCCAGACAGTATTTCAGTTGTAAAGATTTATGTTAACCATTGAAATACAAAGTTCTGACTTATGGAGTCTTCCTGAATACTTTAAAAAGTACATGCAAACACAAACCGTGAGAGGGAAAATACACCAAAGATGTAGCAGCAAAAGAGCTCGTGTCGTGGAGATCATGAGAACAAGGTAAAAGACAGACAGAAGCCGGACTTTTAAAAGTCAGAAGCTGGCAACTGGCTACAATTCTATTGCATTTAAAGAAAATTATTATTTTGAAATCTCCTGCCAATCTGGGACCATTTAGAGCATTTTCGATGACAACATAGAATCTGTAATAACTATGATTGTGATTCAAGATGTCTCGCTTTCATTCTTGAAGAATGATGTGGGAATTATTCATTTTCAATATTTAGTGAAGTTCTCTTTGGTAAACTTCTTGGGCAATGTTTTCAAATGCACACACACAAAACAGGACTGTGGGAGTATAAAAGAAGCAGGCAGGCAGACTTCAGAATAACCCCCGCTGCTGTCAGAGCTTGGTCCTGATGCTGTGAGAGCTTTCCAGCCCAGAAGCAAGCAGCCCCTGCTCCTGTTAGGAGACTGGTTCTTCACACAGCAGTGACATTGGCCACTCACTAGCCAAACATTTGCATGGGTTTTCAGAACCGTTACAACTGCCATCAAAATTTGTCTCCTGTAAAAAGTGACAATAGAACTGAAAAAGACCTCTTAAAAGAGAGCATAGTCAAATGAGCCATGATCCATAAACATTTCAACTGTCATCAGAGAAAGCCAATTAAAACTAAATGCCATGCCTTTACCTATGCACTAGAGTATGTAAAATAAGAAAATAAACAGCATTAAGTGTTGACTAGGAAAGTCCTTGAAACACACACTGTTTGAAGAAGTACAAATTACTGCAATCATCTCCCAACCCTCTTGCCAATGTCTGACCTAGAAAATGCACACATTTCTGAAAGAGCCACTATACTATTGGAATATATCTTAACCTAAGTGTGCTCTTTGAATACATAATCAAAGTGCATAATTGGGCTTTTAAATATGGTTCTCTGGACAGTGGGGGTGCAAATTTTAACCCTAGCACCGGGGAAGCTGAGGCAGGCAGATCTCTGTGAGTTCGAGGCCAACCTGGTTTACAGAGCTAGTTCCTGCACAGTCAAGGCTACTCAGAGAAACCCTGTCTCAGAAACTAAAAACCAAAACTCCAGAGAGTTGCCGTGGGAGTATACAGCAGGTGACAATTAGTGTTCAGCAAGTTGACCCATCAGAGACATGATTCCTGGGGGGGACCCCCACTCTGCAGAGTCGTGTGGGGTCACTGTGGAAACTGTGTTCCTGCCTATAATTTCTCTTGAGTCACTTCATTTCTCCCCTGAGAACTTCATTTCTTCTCTAATAACAACTCTGGGTGTGTTCCTGCTGCCTGTGTGTTTATTTCACTTGTATATTCCATCTATTGGGCACACATAAAGCTGTAGATGATCTAGAGGATTATTCTGCTTAAATTATATAATATTGATAAAACGTGAGCGTGCTCCTTTTTTTCTTAGTTTACCAGCAGAAAGCTTGTTTCCTTCTATGCACCCCAGAGAGAAAAGTCTAGCCTCCCCCGACCCACATTCATGGATTTTCTTTGCATACCCTGGTGCTGACCTGGACCCTTGATAGTCAACAATACAAAACAAAACCAAAAAAACGGATATCTGTTTCAAATATTTGTACAGATTTGCCTTTCCTGTAACATAGGTGGCTCTCGTCAGCTGTCCTTCAAAGTTTGCAGGGGTCCTCCCTGCTGGGCCTCATCCTTTGGCAGCACTGAGCTACTTATCACTGGGAGCAGCACTCACGGTAAGAGATGACCTTGACCTGCATCATCGTCCCCTTTGGTGAGAATCATCTCGCACTCTGAGGACGTCTTTTCCACTGTCCATCTCCGCTGTTAGGATGGTCGGAGGCAGCTCTAGATCCTGCAGTATTTCCTGCTTCCAGCAGAAGCGGAGACCCCTGCTATGGATTCATGGAGAATCCTGGCCTAAAGCCTTCTTGATGTGCCTACCAGAAAGGGCAGAGTGTTTTCCCCTCTCTCCTTTCTGTCGGATCTCTGCCTGAGTCCTGGGATAGAAACCTTCCCCAGAGATAAGAACTTGACTTCTTGTGACTGATGGGTTCAAAAACGTATCCAATGTTCTCTAGCCATTCCCAGGGGCAGTCTACAATCACACCCGTGCATGTGAGCTTCTCAGTCAGACTCTACAGTCTCTCTCCTGCTTCCAAAATGTCTAGTCTGCTCATAAGACTGTTGGAGGACACAATATATATAGAAAACAAAATACTGAGGAATTATTGCTAATGAAAACCATGAACTTCAAAAGCTAATAGATAGAGCCTCCCCCACCTCCCACCCCCGCGCATGACAGGCTTATTAGGCAAATGTCTGATTGCCTGTCATGGAGGACTAATACTTAACTGCAAAGGCAATAAACGGGTCCTGATTCCGCTGAAGCTGTCATCACCCTCTAGTGGAAGTAGGTGTTATCACAACCATTTAACTTCACAGACCTTTCTCACACTTAGAATTAAATGACTGAAACTTGAAAATTACAGGAACTACCATTTTGAGACAATACTAAACAGAAGAGTATTTCATTTTTAATATATTAAGTAAGTGTAAAATACTTAATGTAGTCTGACACCTTATTCAGAGAAAGAACATAAAACAAACAAGAAGGGAAGGACAGGAACCACAGATGAGGGAATTCCTCTAGTGTGGGCTCTGCCCTGAAAGGAAATCTGCACTAGGTATTCAGAGCTTAAATTTTATTAATGAAACTCATGCTATATATGCTTATACTAAATCCAAAGCATAAACATAGCTAAAGAATAATATTTTAAATGTGTTCCAATCTATCAACCCACAATGGGTACCAAATTGTTAGACTTAAAGATATCCCAATATTTCCTTTGCTTCTAAAACCAAAGGGACTAATCCACCTACCCCACCTCCACTCATACATGATTTTGGCTGAAACCTAGCTTTTCAGTTTTAAATCTGGATGGCGAAACTCAGTTCCAACTCTGAGATTTCCAAGTTAGATGACATCATAGTGTCAGTTAAAATATAAGTTGTTTGTAAATTAAAATTGGGTCATTGTCAAGTCTCATTTCTCACATTAGTGTTTAAATTATTCTGGAACTTTACCACTATGGTTATCAGTCTCATGTAATCACCAACTCATGGTACATAAGTTTTATATGAATTAAATGCAAAACATCCCAGAGCTTCATGATATTTCTGTTTTGTAAATTTTTCTCATCTATAGGCAGCAATAGCATGAAAAAGCACTTTCTCTCCATAGAGAAATCTTCCAAGAAAAAAATTTATCCAAATATGGTCAAAAATACTAAACTGTACTTGAAGTTCACTTCTCTTGTACTTTTCTTTGTGGCAGAGGAAAACCCGAAGATAAGGAACCAGGAAAGCCTCATTCCTCCACAGGAAGGGCCAGGAACAAACACGAACAAGACTGTCAGAGGAAACAAGGCTGCATGGCCATCAGAAGAGCAAGAACTGCTATGGAAATTCACATGCACGGGGTGCAGATACATAAGAAGGTCTTAACTGACCTGTGTGTGGAGTGTTGTATTCATGTGCATGTGTCCTTTGTACACAGATGTGTGTGCACACGTGTGTATCTGCTTATGGAGGCCAGACAGTGATGACATCACACTGATCTCCACCTTAATTTTTTGAGACAGGGCCTCAAAATGATCTAGAGCAGTGGTTCTTAACCTTCCTGATGCTGAGATCGCTTAATAGAATTCTTCATGTTGTAGTAAACACCCAACCATAAAATTATTCTCATTGCTACTTCATAACTGTAATTTTGCTAATGTGATGGATCATAAGTAAACATCTGTCTTTTCTGATGATTTTGGGAGACCTCTGTGAAAGTGTCAGTCAACCTCCAGGTTGAGAACCATTGATCTGAGCTTATCAATTTGAATGAACCAGACGGCTAGTGGAATATCAAGATCTTCCTGCTAGGATTAAGACATATACCACCATGCCTGAGTGTGTTTTGTTATTATTGTTGTTTTTCCGGCCGTTGGTATCTGAACTCACTTACACAGGAAGCATTTTACCTACAAACCATCTCCCCAGTCCTGTAATTGTTTATTAAGTGAATGGCTAACCCTTAGTTATTTGGTTTAATTTCGGAGCTTCTGCTTTCATGAGTTCAAGGCACTAACTTGATGACTTAGATTTGTTACAGGTTTTTGGGTGATGCTAGCGTTGCTGTTGTGGGGTTCACATTTTAAGAATCATAAGTTGGATTGTATGGTGTACAACATAAACTTTCTAGATGACTGGTCATCAATGCGTACTTGAGATGCTCAGGGCCAGAATTGGAACAGCTCCAGAAGAGCAGGCCGATTTGTCCCCCCACCACATCTTCAATATTTTCAGTTAAATACTTGCTAGTACTTTTTTTTGTCACAAGAGCTGTAAGTTGCCTATGGTGACTTTGTTTTGTTACCTTGGATGAACTTTGTTTTCCTGAGTGCCAGTACCTGGAAGGGAGAACCCAAGAAAAACAATTCTGCGAACAAAAACAACTCCCGGATACTGGCTCTCTGCAATGGTCAACCTGACCTCACTGTTTATGCTAATTGCACATTTTGGCTTTTGTGACTATCTTCTTAGCTTGCAGCTGCGAGAAGGGAACCTCGAGGACTTCTGTGATGAGACACCACAACCATGGCAACTCTTATGAAGGGATACATTTAAATAAGGTTGGCTTACAATTCAGAGGTTTAGGCCAGTATTGTCATGATGGGAGTTTGGCAGCACACAGGCAGCCATGGTGCTGGAGAAGGAGCTGAGAGTTCTACCTCTGGATGGGCAGGCAGCAGGAAGAAAATGACGCACTGGGCCTGGCTTGAGTATCTGAGACCTCAAACCCTGACCCCAGTGACACACTTCCTCCAACAAGGACACACCTACTTCAACAAGGACACACCTCTTAATAGTGCCACTCCCTATTAACCTATGGGGGCATTTTCTTTCAAACCACCACAACTTTCTATCCAGGATGTGGTGTTCTTGCTTCAGTATGGGTCCTGAGAAAGGTTCAGGGCTGCACTTAGATTCTGATTATACAGACATACTTACCAGCTGGCTGAAATAAACACTTTCAACAGACTGTGTCTGGGTGGTCTTCTCTGCTGGGAGCCCCACCACATTTTGAACTGAAACTTTTTGCATGTTTCCTTTCATTTAAAACTTTTTGTTTGCTCATTTCCCAGTGATAAGACATCAACCAAATACTGATTGCAAGTCTAAAAATGCATTTTGGAGGCTACTGTGTAGGATATTGGCTCAGGTTTGTAGTCCTTGCTGTATAGAACTAAATGTCTCTTCACTAAGTAAAACAGCACTGCTGCTGTAAGTAGCCAAAGTCTGATTCAGCAGTACGTGAAAAGGGATAGTAAGGCAGAATGTCTATCCTGAAGTATTTGATAATACTTCAGTGAAAGGGGACACTTAAATACATTTTTAACCTATAAGTATAATATTTGGGAAGCCTTATTCAGAAAGAGTGTTTTGCTCACAAGTATTCTTTATATTCACTAAACAAAGGCTATCTTAAATAAGATGCATAAATTCATAGATGGTGGTACATGCAAAAATTCCAACTGTTTTAACCAAAGGCTTACTTCTTTGCTAACAGTATCTTTAGAACTCAGCAAAAGTTATTTTCCCACAATACCAAATGTCGTAATTTAAGTAACAAGCCTCAAATAGTTTGACACTCAATAATAATGGATTTCACCACCTTACTGATGAATCTTTTTTTAAAAAATAAACATCTATTAAAAACAATCCAGTTTCTAGAAATAGGTCTAAGGAGATACAGTGCTCTTCATTAAAACCCCAGCAGTTACTATTTTAATTGGAAGTCTTGATTTAGGGGCAGAATTTAGGAAAATGTTTAGAATTTATCAAAACATGTTACCTATCAGCTGGACGTGGTGACACATGCCTTTAACTCCAGGAGACAAGGATGTGCAGATCTTTGAGTTTGAGGCTAACCTGGTCTACAGAATGAGTTTCAGGACAGTCATGGCTACATAGAGAAACCATTTCTCAATAAACAAACAAACAAACATTGTTACTTATCATCTAGGGGTCATTTTCTCTGCCAGTTAAAGACTGAAAAGACAAAAACATCTTAGACAACAGAAAGTAGTAAAGAGATTCAGCCCATAAAGAAAAGTTATTAGGGATGAGGAAACACACACACACACACACACACACACACACACACACACACACACACACACAGGCTTCACAAAGAGAAAGACCCTCTGCAAAGCAGAGGCAGCATGGTGTAAGAAATAAGAAATAAGTCAACATAAGAAAATGAATGGACTCATTTTGACCCTAAAATGGCGAGAGCAAACTATTGGTTTTTGAGGGCAGCGCCTGCTCAACATCTGAGGTTACAGGAGAGAGCACCATGCAGGGCCTAAGAATACGTTTTCATATGGGGGTGGAGACAAAGTGGGTGGTTGGCTTCACGAGGTCCAGAAACTGCTCTTTATTGAGATAAACTTCTGGGTAGTAGTTAAATTAGATTGCCTGGTTTTGTGGCCTCTGGACTGGGGGCCTGTTGTCATGGTTGGCTACTTTCGAGTATTCAAGGTTTCTTGAAGAATTGGGCCTATCTTACGGCCCTGATTTGGGATGGGAAGTTTTCTTTAGATGCAAAAATAAAGCCAGGTCTCTCCTTGCAAGCTGGGGTTTTAATTGTCTTGGAAGAGTCTTCCTTCCTAATTTATGATTGGAATAAGGGGAAGCTAATAGGTCTGTAAGTCTGGGGTAAACAGGTCATCATCTGACCTTGAACTTCTCTAGGATCTTGAACTTGTCAGACTGGTCCATAGGCAGGCATGGGGGTCCTTAAGGTGACAGAAAATGCTGCCAGGATTTTGTTGTTGTTGTTGTTTTTCCTTTTTTGGTTTTTCAACAGTTTCTCTGTAGCTTTGGAGCCCGTCCTGGAACTAGCTTTTGTAGACCAGGTTGGCCTTGCACTAACAGAGATAGGTCTGCCTCTGCCTCTTGAGTGCTGAGATTAAAAGTGTGCGCCACACTGCCCACCCTTCCAGACTTATTATTTATTTATTTAGTCTCAGGTCAGGAGGCTGAGGAAGAAGGCAGATGCTATCTTGGAAGGTCACCATCTTTGTTACATAATCATGGCCTTCTCCCTGAGTCTGCCTATCTGAGATTGTAGCTCCCAGCCCCTCAGAGTGTCATAATTCAACATTGTTGAAGTGATAATAGTAAGACCTTCAGTTTGTAGCTCTTGGAAAGTGAACCTCCACTTAGAGTTCCTCCCATCTGGAAATGACGGCTCTGTGTTTGGAGAGAGTGCTTATCCTCTACTTTTCTGTTTACAATGCTCTCCCGCACATTTTGACATGATCTGTCTGCAAAGTGAACTCTTTGAGCCACTGAGCTTAATTTGGGATCCCACAGGAGCATGACGGGATAGGGAGCAAATTACCAGTGGTTACAGCATGGATAAAAACTGTCTCTTTCCCCACCGACCACTA
The DNA here is from genome assembly GCF_014885135.2 of Alexandromys fortis. NCBI lineage: Eukaryota > Metazoa > Chordata > Mammalia > Rodentia > Cricetidae > Alexandromys > Alexandromys fortis. The sequence goes on along the minus strand of NW_026067901.1, from coordinate 8,079,057 downwards.
ACTGCCGCCTCTAGATGAGAACTTTTTCCTCTGATGTAGATGTTTGTCTACTTGACTGATGGAAATAGAGGTGGGATATAAATTTAAATTGCAAACGATGAAAAGCATTCAGTTCAGTAGAAATTATAGTTAATTTCTATAACACAAGACTATAGCTACAGCTCTTATTCTAATTCTTTCTCCTCTTCTACACAGCTATTTTCTACATAATTTCAAGTAAGTTACCTATCTTCATCTTGTTTCCATAAAACAAACTTAAATAAATTATTAGAAAAGGTACCTAGCCGTTCTGAAACCTTGCACTTGCTTGCAACATTCCAGTTCAGCAAGAAGAGTGGGGAACACATATATGGGAGTTGGATGTCTAAGTAAGTTCTTGGTAGCAATTATTATGAGAACGTGAACATAAAGAGGTAAATTTGTGCTACTCCCTTCAAACATTGTCCATGATATCTAGCAAAGGCCAGATGCTTCTAAGGTGTGTATTGTCCTAATTGTGTGTATGGTCAGGATAGAGCAAGCATTCTGGGTCTGAGGTCAAGTGGTTGTAGTCTAAATGATCTGAAATGGTCTCAGATTGTTAAGTTTACTTCAGTCATTAGAGAGGAGATAAAGGGTGGAGGGGAGGTAAATAACACATCATCATGGAATTTAATTCCGGTTATTTCTACTAGGAGAGGGGGAATGGTGCGTCCAGTTTTGAAAAGCTTTCCATACATTGGCAGAATTAGCTATGCCTCAATGAAAGAACCGAACTGACGATTCCGAGCTTTACACTTTAATACAAATCTCAACTGCTCTTTGAGATGTGTGGCTGCCAAAAGCAACCTGAGATTAGCAGAACTGTTTTCCAACAAATCAAACCACACTCAAAGCGTACTTTATCTTCAGTTTTCTTCAAATATCTTCTCAAACTTCAGTCTCAACTCCAATTTCAGAATGAAAGTATTATGTGAAGACTACCTAGCCTACAACTTTATACATGTACCATTTTGAGACCACACAGTTAAATAAATATTCCATAATACCACACGTTAAGGTACTTAAGGTCACATGTTAGAACGCACTAGAACAGAGATAGATATTAATGACTTTATTGTTTATTTTAAAGGAAGGATCTTACACTGTATCCCAGGTTGGTCTGGAACTAGGAACAATCCTCCTGCCTCAACCTCTCAAGTGCCTCGACTACAGGTCTGAGCCAGCACCCACCGCAACAGTAACTAAAATGATAAGCACAAGAGAAGTATTCCTCATCTAAAACACACCAACTCTGAATGTTAATTAACTCAGTCTCTCCAGGAGTGGCACGTGGAAAACACTGCCCTGTGCCAATCAGAAAGCGTCAATCTTCACTACCCGCTAGAGACGGCAGGATGTCATGGATTGTCATGAAGGTTCTAGCAATTCATCTCACTGGCAATGGAGAGCATCAGTAACTGGAAAGAAAATGCAGTTTGGGAGCTTGGAGGTTAGAAAGCTTCAGCAGAGCAACAGAGGGCGCAATAACCCCTTCTCTCCGGAGCCTGCTGGCCGCTGCTCCTGCGCGCGAGCCGAGCCCCGCCCCTCCCTCTGGGCTCTGGCCACTCAGAGAACTCTGAGCAGAGTGATTGACAGGACGGCCGTCCGCGGCGTTGCGTAAGCGCTTCACTCCGGAAACGGTGACTTCCTTGTGCTTCCGGCCAACGCTCTCCCAGCATCCCTCGCGTGCCGGCCCTGCCGCAGCTCGCCCGGCCGCCGCCGCGGGCCTTGCGCGCTGGATTTTGAGCGCGCGTCTGCCCGGGGCTGGGCCCGGGACGCGGCTGCGCGGCATGGCGCAGCTGGAGGGCTACTACTTCTCGGCCGCCCTGAGCTGCACCTTCCTGGTGTCCTGCCTGCTCTTCTCCGCCTTCAGCCGTGCCCTGCGCGAGCCCTACATGGACGAGATCTTCCACCTGCCGCAGGCGCAGCGCTACTGCGAGGGCCGCTTCTCCCTGTCGCAGGTTGGTCTCTGCTGGCCCTGCCCCGGGCCGGGCTCCTCCCAACCTCTGTGTGTTTCCCTTTCCCTGTCTGCCCTCCCAGACTCAAAACGCGAAAGCAACTGGGTAAAGGCTGACTGTACCTACCCTGTAGATCTACGGCGTATTTGTTAGGCGATGCGAGAAATGCGGACCCCAAATTATAGCTCCTCTTGGCAGCTGACCAGTTTGCCTTCCTAAGTCCCAGGATTAGAGGCATGCGGGTGTCCCCTGGAAATACAGAAGACAGAACAAAACAAAACAAAAAAACACCCCAAACTTACTTCTAAGGTATTCCACTCAGTGTTTTGGACGCCTAATGGAGCCTCTTAGGCCACCAATGAGTGATAGTTTCATTCAAACTTCATCCTTGGATGTTTTTAGAAACTTGCTTTTGTCTAGATTAATTGGCAACTAGTCAGATTGCATCATTTAAAAAATATATGTTCAATTACATAAATATGCATCATACAGAGTTAAATGCCATATAGTCTCTCATGAACACAGTATGGGTTACTGCTTCAAAATATAAAGTCCGTTGAAGAAAATCCTGATCCCCTTTGCCATTTTAAGGACCACGAACCTGCAAAGTAATAGTAACTACAGTCTCTAATACAGAATGTATTGCAAGATGCCAAACAGGGCTAAGCACCAGTCCCAAACTAACAGGTTTTGTGTTTAGAGGTCTTGTTATGCAGTCTCTCTAAATACTAAAGTATCTAAAGATCGTTCAGAGTCCAGCTGTTGTTGGCCTGGCTTGTAAAATTGGGGCCGGTGCAATTTAGTCACAGAATACATGTTTCCTAAAGAGCTAGCCTTGGAAAGTAGAAACAAATTACAACTTACTGTCTGTTGCTTGATGATACCTTAATAATTCCGAATGGGTTTGAGACAGGGAGCAAAATGGTTTCTTAGAATGGACTGCTGGAGCGGTGGCTCAGTGGTTGGTAGCTCTTGCTGTTTGGACTGAAGACCAGATTTCCCTTCTCCCACATTGAGCTGCTCACTAACCATTTGTAACTCCAGTTCCAGGGGACCCAGTGCCCTCTCTGTCTTCCACAGGCTTGTCTATGTTGCACATACTCAGATGTGTGGGAACACACATTCAATCTAAAACCTAGAACTTAAAGACATCTCATCTGCCAGGATTTATTTATTTATGCCATAGAATGTCCTCAACAAGTTATTCAATATTGGAACAAATGAAAACTGATTTTTGACACACTTGTATCAATGGAGTCATTGTTGCTTCAGCTTTACCGTTGGTCTTTTCTTTTTAAGTGGGATCCTATGATTACGACGTTGCCCGGCTTGTACCTGGTGTCAGTTGGAGTGGTCAAACCCGCCAGCTGGATCCTTGGATGGTCTGAACACGTTGTCTGTTCCATGGGAATGCTCAGATTTGTTAATCTTCTCTTCAGTGTTGGCAACTTCTATTTACTGTATTTGCTTTTCAGAAAGGTACAACCCAGAAACAAGGTATGTACAGAATAGAGTTATTGCAAGTTTCTGTGCAGTCAAGTCACAGTTATATAAGATGGAGGAAAATGTCCAACAGTTTTTGTAGGTTTTACAAAGCTAAATGGATGCTCTCTACTTTTATGTAGAAGGTGTTTATATTTCAATATGGGAATAGCTTTATTTGAAAATCTAAAGGTGTTTGTTAGCAAACCAAACCAGTTTAATAACTCCATGCTTTCTCTAGGAAATTAGATAGTCTAATGAATCTTAGCTGAGGGAGCTGGATATGACTTCATACGCAAGTCTTAGAGTTAGGTTGCCTGGGTTTAAATTCAGTCCTGGCTACTACTTATATGAACGTGAGCAAATTACTCCTTTATGATTTTATATTTTTATCTATTTGAAGTAATTTAAATATCAACAGTAATAATACATTTTGTCTCATTGAATTTGTATTAAGAGTAAATGAGCTTGCTTAATAAAGGGAGGTTGCTTAGGCTAGTACCTAGTGCAAAGTTTTAATAAATGTTAACTATGGCAGACCTGTGACAGAGTACTTTGAGTTTTACAATTTCTCCCTTACTAGTTTTAATTATATGTTTGTAAATTGCAGTTTCTGCTATTTAATATTTTGTATAAAACTGTTTACAGTACACAGGTTTGTCAGACGCAACAGGATGTATCCTATATGTGCCAAGTTTACAGGCTGTTGTGGGGCTTTATCTATGGAGATAGGGTCTCACTGTGCACCCTGCTGACCTCAAACGCTGTGTGGGTCTGCCTGTCCTAGAACTATAGACATCCACCGGCCTCTGCTTTTCAAGTTCTGAGTTTAAAGGTGTGTGTCACCACACCTGACCTGAGGAGGGCTTTTGTCGAAGGGTTGGCACAGACTGTGTGTGACAGAGTTAAGTGAAGGATACAGGACAGAGAGATTCAGAATAGTTATTTCTGAAACTACCAAAGAAGCTAAAAGAAGACATTTAGTTTAGAGTAGGCCTGGATTTTTTAGGAAAAATTTCTTGTCATTTCATTGTACAAAAAGTAAGCTCACTGGGCAGGGTGAGGAATACTGTTTACACATTTCAGTTTTCTCTAGTGTAGAGGTTTGAAGGGCTGTCCTTAAAGAACTGGGTGAGATGGGCTGAGACCCCGGTTCAAGGTTGCAAGGTGACGTAACTGTACCATCTTTACTGTGTTCTGTTCTTCCCTGTGTTCCCCGTGTACCTTAGTCCAGGGTCTCCTATTCAGCGACCCCCTAAAGAATTTGTTCAGTGATTCAAAAATTTTAAGCTCTTAAGAGGTTTACACCATTAGTATTTTAATGGTTCACAAGCTGATTAATGTAACTGGAAATTGCCAGAGGTATTACACATGGTGTTGCAAAGTCAGAAATATGCTTTATTTGAATTAAACTGCAGTGAGTTTTTAAATAAATCTCTATTAATTCAGCAGAAATAGTGTATTTATTTTACCCTAAAAATATTTTTTTCTTTTTCCTTCAAGGCTTCTTCAAGTATCCAGAGAATCTTGTCAACATTAACCCTGGCACTATTTCCGATCCTCTATTTCTTTAACTTCCTTTATTATACAGAACCCGGGTCTGTGTTCTTTACTCTTTTTGCCTACTTGATGTGTCTTTATGGCAATCATAGGACTTCAGCCTTGCTTGGGTTTTGTGGATTCATGTTTCGTCAGACCAATATCGTCTGGGCTGCCTTCTGTGCGGGACACATCATTGCACAGAAGTTCAGTGAGGCCTGGAAAACTGAGCTGCAGAAGAAGAAGGAAGAGAGACTTCCCCCTGTGAAAGGACCATTTTCAGAACTCAGAAGAGTTCTTCACTTTCTTCTGGTGTACTCTATGTCGTTTAAGAACCTGAGTATGCTTTTCCTTTTGACCTGGCCCTACATCCTCCTGCTGGTTGCATTTCTTGTGTTTGTGGTAGTTAATGGTGGGATTGTTATTGGTGACCGGAGTAGTCATGAAGCCTGTCTTCATTTTCCTCAGTTATTCTACTTTTTCTCATTTACTGTTTTTTTTTCCTTCCCTCACCTACTTTCTTCTACAAAAGTCAAGACTTTTCTTAGCTTAGTTTGGAATCGTAGAGTTCAGTTCTCTGTGATTCTGGTAGTCTCGGTATTCTTTGTTTGGAGATTCACTTACGTCCATAAGTATTTACTGGCGGACAATAGGCATTACACATTTTACGTTTGGAAAAGGGTATTTCAGAGACATGAAATTGTGAAATATTTATTAGTTCCAGCCTACATGTTTGCTGGTTGGACCATAGCTGACTCTTTGAAATCAAAGTCAATTTTCTGGAATTTAATGTTTTTTGTATGCTTAGTCACTTCTACAGTTCCTCAGAAACTACTGGAATTCCGTTACTTCATTTTACCGTATATTATATATAGGCTTAACATACCTCTGCCACCTGTATCTAGACTTGTTTGTGAACTTGGTTGTTACACAGTTGTTAATTTTCTAACTTTTTATATCTTTCTGAACAAGCCTTTCCAGTGGCCAGATAATCAGGACATACAAAGGTTTATGTGGTAATGGCAGCAATATTTTGAATTTTAAAAGTAGACTTTCTACAACAAATAACTGGGTATGTAGAAGTGGAATTCCTTTTATATAAATTCAGGGAAGTTGAATGAAAAGCATTAAGTTTGAGGCCAGCCTAGAAGCCTGACTAATGATGATAGAGTAGCTAGCAGTTGTCTTGAGAAGCACTGGCGCTGCCGGCTTCCCAGGTCTGGGCACTTTCTGTGTGCACATGGAGGGTGCTGGGAAAGCCCCGCAGCCCTCGAACCAGGACATCAAAGAATTTGAAAACCATTTACAATGAACTAGCAGTATTTCTGAGTAAGTGGACAGTTATTGCAGTAAATATAGCTCCGATCTTAAATTAGAATGGATTTATAGACATAACAAATCATGAGCTAGAGGCTTTGGGATGTTTTTCTAGGAATCAGGTTTTTTAATTAAAAATGCAGAAGTAGGGAAGCCATTTGAACTAATTCCTAATTTGATGTTTCTTCAGGCCAAAGATAAACCCTGTTAATTAGAATACCTGTTACAGATAATCTTTCTGTTAACTACCTCGGGCTCATGTACAAAAATAACTGCAAACCTCGCGGCTTAGAACTTTCCCTCACATACTTAGAAGAGCCTCACCTGGACTCAGTGCTACCATAGCTCTCTCCTTCAGAAGAAGGGAGTCCATTGTCCCTGCTCAGCTCACTCCAGCAATTGTTTGGGGTGCCTTATATTTGGACAGGTCCCTCCAGTCTGCCTGTGTCTTCACAGGGTTGTTTCCAAGGGCTTCTTATACAGATAAGGCCTTTGGATTTAGGGGTCCTCTGATTCAGGCTGGCTTTACCTGGGGACTCCTGGTTATTATCTGTAAAACATTTTCAAGTCAGGTCCCATTCACAAGTTCCAGGTATACATCATCTTGTTTGGGGGAATGTAGTAACTTTTTAGGAGATGTCCTTGCTAAGGTCTTTTGAGTTAAAGTTTGTCTTTAACTGAGAGACCAAAATCAATCAATCAAACAAAAGAGGTCTGAATTCATATAATTTAAATTGTTCCTCTAGCCAGTCAAACCAGAAGAACTCAGAGGTGAGACGTCATTGGTTTAGCTTTATCTTATAATTTAGGGAACAGTATTGGATATGACTCTGGGATTTTTTTTCTTTTGGCTCTGTTTACTGTTTATTCATTTTATTAAATTCAAGTTTAATAATTTAGTAGAAGTTTTTTTCATTCAACTGTTACTTCATTACAGACACACAGACATTTGATTAGTTGTGTGCTGTGATTGTAAACCCAGAAATGTGAATAGAGTTTACTTTTTAGCCCAGTTTTCTTTCTGAGTTTTACACATGTACACATGCACACGCACGCACAAAGGGACCAAAAACTTTGCTTTAATTGTTGGATTATGTTTTCTTAGAGTTTTAAATATGTGTAAATTTGTATATAAGTTTAAAAACTACTTGAATAAAAGTTACACACGTAGTCCTGAGTGGTCAGTTAGCACAGACCATCACTTTTTGATATTTGAAGGTGACTCCAGTAAAACAGTGGTGGAGTTGTGAGCAGATCCAAAGGCGTCCTCCATTTCTGCCTTCACAGTGGATTTATTATGATAGAGAACTAAGTCCAGGAAGGTGAGATTGCAAACATGTGCTGTCTGCTGCTGCCTTTCATATCTAGGAACACTGAGGGGATGGAGGAAACACTTTGTCCCACGTGATGAAAGGAGACTGCTTTTACAGGCCCTTCTGAATTAGACATTGTGGAGGTCTACAGGGAGACAAGGGAGCAGTCTACACTGCTTTCCATAAGTATTGATAGTAGGACTTGGCATTCCAGAAAAGGAGGCCATGAATTAAAAGGTGCTATTTATTTTTCACTATGATTTAAAAATGGATGTATGTTGATGCTTTATAGGGTAGATGCTTGGTTAAATCTTCCTGGGCAGTTGACAATAAGATGGTCATTTGCTGGTGAATTTCTCAGTCTTTGTCACTAAATGAGTATGTGAGAGAAATGAGCTTCACACAGCAGGTGTCACCTTTGGTTATTCAAAATAGCAGGTTCGTCTCTGGAAAATCATTTCTCTTGGAAAGAGCCTTGTTTTTACAAATGTTATAAACTATATTTCTGAAAAAGTTTGAAACTTCCAAAAATTAAGTATTTTTACTTATTAGACTTAATTGAATTTGATTAATAAGTGATTATAAAGGGGCTCAGTAGTTAAAAGCACAAACCACCCTTGCAGGGGACACTAGTGTGGTTCCTAACCCTACACAGGGCAGCACACCAGCCCTGTCAGCTCCATCTCTAGGGGATCTCAGACCTCTGGCTTCTGCAGCCACCTGCACTCCTGCGTATACCTCACTGCCCCACACATAATTAAGTTAAAAATTCTCAAAGGTAGTTGTAGAAAATGTACCTCCTGCTGAAGGACTTGTGGAGCCCTGCGGTCTTTATCACTCCTTTTCCAGTAGGGTTGTTTTAACTGTCTCATTGGAAAGGCCTAGCCTTTAGCTTGAATAATCAAGTTAACCAGCTCTACCGTATGTGAAAATCCATAGGCATAGACTATCATTTCCAGATATATTAATAAGGGTTTGTGTGCAATGTATTTTGCTCACATTTATGCTTTCCCTGGGTACTCCTTTTATGGCTGTGCCTCACTAAATGATGTGGAAATAGTGTTCTTTACATAATATGTTCTAGTACATAATAGTGAAAGAGGAACTATTGTTCTCATAGTTACGTGTGTTTATCCTGTTATAAAATACCCGCTATAAACTAATGTTTATAATGTATTTCTAGTGTAAACTGAACTGACGTGACATTGTGCTTACTGATTGTCTAGAGAGAAGAGAAGGGATCCGCAGCTTTAATGTGGAGCTCCTAGAGAGCGAGCATATAATTTAGGTCCACCTCAGAACTACTGAGATAAAAAGAATATAGATCACTATTGTCTTCGAAGCAATTGGAATGTCTCTAAATGGTTAAAAAAAAAAGTGGACATGATATTTTACCTAGAGGAAATTAAAATAAGACTGTAGGTTGTACTTGATTTTGGTTCCAGAATAAAAAGACAAGTTGTTGAAGGACTGTTGTTTATTCCTGATTGCAAATGAGAATGTTATGTCTGAATTCTGGTTAGTATCTGATGTATGTCTTAACCCATTTCAACATGGATCCATACCCATTACACAACCATAAAGCGCAGAAATACATCATATATGTTGGGTAAATATATATTGGATGGAGTTTTCAGCATAGAAGCAAGCAGTTATCCTAGAAAAGAACTGTATTACCAACTTAGGAAGTAAATTGTGTTTTATAATGAGTTACCCTGACCCCTTTTCTGCCTGTTTTCTGAGTATTATTTCCAGTAGTATTTAGTATAGATATGCACATTTAGTGTGTATGTGCTACCTGATATAGGGTATGATTTTAATACTATTTGAAACACAGAGTCATCTTAATAATTATAGTAGAAGTATTGATTTGTGATACTTTAATTATGAAATTTCAGCTGGTTAGAAACATCTGGTGTTCAGCTATTTTACCTCTATGAAGGAATGAATTACTTGTATTTGGGTGATTCTTATGTATTTGAATTTGATGGCAATATGTTGTTGAGACATACATAATAAATTAGATATTGATGATATTTTTAATATACCCATGAATCCAGCACTAAATTCTGTGATGCCTGGAAGTTATTTCTAAAAGTAAATTTTGTGATAATTTGGTAATCTGATAATAGTCATTATTTTAAAATAAGATATTGATCAGTGGTAATTTGTTTGTTCCTTCAGCACTGTTAAACCAAAAGTAATTAGGGTATAATTTTAGTATTACATCTGTTTGCATTTGGAAATTTGAGTTTATTTGAGCCATGTGTTTATCACTGTTCAATATGAGTAAGAATGAAAAGAATTCCAGTAGTTGTCTTCATCTATTGATGATGTTTTGCTGTTGAGATTGATGTCTGCCGTCTCTCTACCTACCTGCCCACTACATGCTTTATCACTCGAGCCCACTCACATGCCTATGATGTAGATGCTGATTTTTTTTTTTTTTTTGACTGGTGGAGAAGCTGAATTCCAGCATCTCTGGTGACTCTCCAAAGTCCATTCCTTTTGTCATTGAATGTAAAGCTGTGAGCTTTTGCTATTCTGCCTCAATGTCGAACTTCATTAAGAGAAAATAGGGAGTGAAGTTTCCATTCTACTGGTCAGACCTTTTGTGTCATGTTGCTGAGAACTTACATGTTCCTGAAAATGTTAGAAGCTTTTCAGAGGAGTACAAGTAAAATGATAAATACTAAATGGTTTCATTACAAGACAAATTGTTTTAAAAAATTCTCGTTTTTTTAACTTGGAAAAAAAGCTCCAATAACAATAAGTTCTTAATTATAAGCATTATACATTCTACATTGCTTTAAATGTAATTCGGAGATTGACAAAAAGGTTTCAGCTCACAAGAAAAATGCCTTTGTTTTTAATTACTTGGTCCCTTCAGGGGTATTGAATTCCCCGCATAGGTTTTGTATTTACTGAAAACATTTCATTAGGAAGGTCTCAGTGACTAGAGAGAATAGATATGGCACAGTACCTTTGCAAGGTGTCTCACATCCTACCATTTTAAGCCTCTGGTTCCTGAAGCTGGTATTCTTTATGTTCTTTGGTAAGATAAATTCAAGTATTTCTTGAAGTATTTTGCCTTTGATATAGTTTGTTTCTAAATTAAAGTAGAACTTTTACCCCATTTGTGAAACAAATTTGAGTTGTGCAACGTAGCCAAAGGTGATAGAATATTTCAGTGTACCAGTAATACAGTATCTTATCTACATTTATATTCCTTTGTCAGTGAAAAAAAAATGTGTTGTGTTTTCCCTGTAGTTCTAAATAGGAAAGTACTGTCTGTATACATTTTTAATGAAGTTTTTGCCAGGTGGTGACAATGTGCTATATTTTGAAGTGTTCTTGTAATTTAACTTTTTTTTACTAGTCTAGGTTAAACTTTTTACAGTTTTGTATTTTGAACCACAAAGATTTATAATTATTCATCTTTATTATTGTTTGTTTTTTAGGAAGGGTCTCATAATCCAGGTTAGCCTGGAATTTGCAATGTAGCCAAGAATGACCTTGAACTCCTGATTCTTTTGCCTCTACCTCTGGTCTGCTGGGATTACAGGCATGCTGCACCAGGCCTAGTTTATGCAGTGCTGGGGATAAAACATACAACATAGAGCTTGCCTGGCCCTGCTTATTATACTGTGACTCAAAATGTTTTCCTGAGATACATGAAGTGAAGGTTAATGTAAAAATAAAAGTCACTTGTTCCATAATCATGTCTCATGGGTTTTAGGATTGTTTCCAGTAGTAGTGATGGGTTCGGAAACTGCTGTATGGCTACTGCTGTTAGGCTTTGCTTACTCACTGTATCTCAGTTCTCTGGTATTAACTCTACCCACTCATGGAGAAACTATGCCGAGAGAGATTATTTGTCTAATGTTACAGAGTAGCTGGTTGAGCTTAGGTTTATGACTAGGCAGCCTGAGCATAATCCCATGGTTGTTTTGCAGAGTGAGTAAAGGACACTAAACCTACCTTCACTTTTATAGCATTTTAGGGGGGAAAAATGCCATGGAACTATAATTAGACGAACTACTTTTCTAGCTCAGACAAGTGAGGCACACACTAACTGGCTCTTCTAAAACAGACAATCTTCCATTTCCCATGTGTCCATCAGTGCTTCAGATTGTTAGTGAACACAAAATCACAATGCAGGCTCAAGTTTTCAGCTCTATTAATTTACAAGGAAGCAAAGATCTTTTATCAAATACTGATGTAACAGCTTAAAACTTAATTTCTCAAAAAGACTCCTATTTTGGAAAAATTGTTGTTTTAAATGATCTGTGATTTTTAAATCTTTCTGAAAGAATTTGATCTTTGTTTTATAACTATAAATATATGTTTTAATGTGGTTTTTAAGGTTTTACATTTTATTAAAGACTGCAATGTTTGACTCCTGTCATTTAAACTGTTAAATAAATCTATTTAAAAGAATAAAAACTTTTTAAATAATTTGCTTTATATATTTATTCATAAGAAAATTACTATTTTGAATATTTTGTACCCTCTCAACATGCTTTTAGTCCAAACTGATGGCCAGTTGCTCTTTCCATTCACTCTACTTCAAGCCATTTTCCCACCTAACTTTAGATTACTGGTCTTGAAACGAGGAGTGAATACATTTTATATATCTGTAAAAATACCCGTCCCTACCCTGAATGCCTTGATCTACTTATAACTCCAAGTTGCAGTGGTCAGTGAAGATACTGGATGGTCACTGAGTTTCTGAGCTTGGTTTTCTTTGTTAGTCTAGGTCCAGAGAAAGGTCAGTATTTACCAACACTGCTAACTTGAAAAGACTCTAACTTTGGGCTTTGTCCATTATGAAGACATGAGTACTGCTGTGTCTTCATTCTTTGTATGGACTTTCCCCTATCCACCCCTCAGAGAGGGTAGAGCTTCTCATGGGGAGTCAACAATGTCTAGCACATTGCTTTGAGGCAGGACCAAGGCCCTCCCCACTATGGATCACATATGAGAGGACATGTGATGCTTGTCTTTCTGAGTCTGGGCTACCTTGCTCGGTGTAATTTTTCTGACTTGTATCTGTTTACTCACAAATTTCATAATTTTATTTCTCTTTCCAGCTGGCAAAATTCCATTATGTATATGTATTACATTTTTATTATCCACTCATCAGTTGATGGACAGCTAGACTGATCCCATTTTCCAGCTATTGTAAACACAACAGCAATGAACATGGCTGACCACAATAGAACGCTTTCAGAGTATGCCCAGCAGGTGAAGCCGGGACAAATGGTTGTTCTATTTCTAGTGTTTTGAGGAACATCCACACTTGTGTCAGTAGTGGCTGCACCAGTATAAACTTCCATTAGCAGTCAATAAGTGATTCCTCTTTCTGCACATCCTTGCCAGCATTTGCTGTTATCTCTTTTCTTGATGATAGTCATTGTGACAGGAGAGAGATGGAATCTCAAATAAGTTTAAATTTCCATGTTCCTGGTGGCTAATAATACTGATAGCTTTCTAGTCGTCAGTTGCCATTTGTACTACTTTGGTGAATTCTCTGTGCAATTAGTCACCCATATGTGGGATAATGCTCTTGTCCCCTGTAAAGATTTGTCACTCATATTAGTTTAAATAAAATACTGATTGGCCAGTATAGGCAGGGTGACCAGACTAGGGGACTACTAAGAAGAGGAAAGGCAGAGTCAGTCACCAGCCAGATGTAGAGGAAGCAAGATGAGAATGCATTACTGAGAAAAGGTACCAAGCCACGTGGCTAAACATAGACAAGAATTATGGGTTCATTTAAGTTGTAAGAGCTAGTTAAAAATAATCCTGAGCTAATAGGTCAAACAGTTTATAATTAATGTAAGCTCCTGTGTGTTTCTTTGGAATTGAATGGCTGTGGGACCAAGTGGGACAGAAACTTGTCTACACCTATATTTGATGGTGTTTTTTTTTTTTTTTTGTGGAATAGTTTGCTCAAAACTGGTGTTATTTATTCTTTTTTAAAAAAGATTTATTTATTATGTATACACTGTTCTGTCTGCATGTGTGCTTACAGACCAGAAGAGGGGCACCAGATCTCATTACAGATGGTTATAAGGCACCATGTGGTTGCTGGGAATTGAACTCAGGACCTCTGGAAGAATAGTCAGTGCTCTTAACCTCTGAGCCTTCTCTCCAGCCCGTGCTACTTAATTCTTTAAAGGTCTGCTAGAATTCTGCAGTGAATCTGTCTTGTCTTAAATGTTTTTAGTTGAGAGTTTTCATTATTTGTCAATCTCACTGCATATAAGTCTCAATATTTATTCATCTTATTTAATTTTGGTCTTATTTATTTAGAAATTTATTCATTTTCTTTTGTTTTTCTAACTTAGTGGAATATAGGTTTTTACAGCATATCCTCATGATTTTCTGAATTCTGTTATCTATTGTAATGTCTCTCTTTTCACTATGATTTTAATTTGGGACTTTGCTCCACTTCTTTTGGTTACTTTGACTAAAGGTTTATCAATCTTGTTCGTGTTTGCAAAGAACTATCTTCATTTTATTGACTTTGTGTATTTTTTATTTTTATCTTATTAATCTCAGATCTTATCTTTATTATTCAATACCCTTTTTTCTGTTCAGTACACTGAACATGTTCAATACACTGAACATGTTTTCATTAATACATGCCACGGAAGGCTTGTTTTATGCTTCTGTCTACTGTGTTTTGTGTACTTTACATTTTAATGGGCATTTCTTTCCTAAGATTTAGGAAATTTTCTTCTGTGATTTCATTGGAAATATTTTATTTGCCTTTGGCTTGTATTTCTTCTATGCCCATAATTCATAGTTTTAGACTTTTCTTAGTGCCCCAAATGTCTTGCATGTTCCATTAATGAGTTTTAACATCTTATTTTCTTTGACTAAGTGATATAATTCCTTTATTTTGTCTTCAAGTTCTGACACTATATATCTAGTTGATTCATTCTATTTGTGAGACTTTGGTCTTTTATTAGTATTACTGAATATTTCATTTTAATTTTTATTACAGTTTGAGTCATCTTCAGTATTTTTCTTTATCAAAGCAGAAACTATTAGTGTGGTCTTAATAACTTTTGAAGAGTCACACTGTCTTAGTTTTTCATGTTTATGTTTTTATAGTGGCGCCTGGTGTCTGGAGTTAAACTGTTGGTATGTCTTTTGTATTGATGTTTGTCTCTGCATTTTTGATTATGTGTTTCCATCTCTACTTCCTGTTACCCTGACTTGGCTGGGTGGTGCTTGAAGCTCATTCTCGGGGCTAGTCAATACTGATTCATGCCTGTCTTGGTTAGGGAAAAATGGCTGCTTCTTGTCTTATTAGCCTGTCCTCACCAGGACATGTCGGTTCTCTCTATAGTCCCTCAGAAGTAAGGTTAGATTGCCAGGTAAATGGAGGTGAGAGCAGCCAGTGAAGTGAGTAAATGCTGAATACAGGCTCTAGGGTCACCAGTGAGATTTTTATGAGTACAAATCCTATTTAGTTCCTGCTTGCTTTTGCTTAACACATGGTGGTTTCAGATATTGCCTTTTCTTTATATGATTAAACGTTGAGACAACAAATGTGAAAAGGCTTCCCTCCGCTATTACCTGCTTGAGAGCCCCATCTTTGTGCTGACATGGAGTGTGTATAGTCTCCTTGTAGATAAGGAAGATCTTGTTACTTTTGAGGGACTTAAAGAGTTTCTGAAATAGTTTAGGCGGGAGCAGTACATTTTTTGGATATGGTTGTCTAACATGGTTCCTTTATGTACTGAATGATAGTGTTTTAGGTCCAATGACCACCTACCAGTGGCCTGTGAGGAAACTCCAAACAATACAGAGGTGACTTTTCCAGACAATAACAACTTACTCTTACCGGAGTCTATCCAAAGTTCCCATGAAGGAGGAAGAAGAGAGCCTGTGTGTGTATATGGAACTAGAGGCAACATGAAATCAAAGATCGCTTACAGAGATCTGTAGAGATGCTGTGACATGCAGTCCAGCCTTCAAAGTGTGCGATCAGAAATTTCACAGCAAAAGTATTATAAATAGAGTAGTTGACCGACATTTCTGGTGCATGCGCCAGGCTCTAGTCTTAAGTGCAAACCACGTATTAATTTAAGTGCTTATTAATGCATGCCCTCCACAAGGCAAATGCTGCTATCACAATTTTATTGATGAGAGAAAGGAAGGAACAGGGTATTAAAATTTGGAAAATGCAGCTTCAGAAAAATTCTCAGATGGGGTACTGTATTGACTCCTGCTGAGCCTGAAGACTCATCCTTGAAAGCACATGAAGTTGATTTGGGGCCGAAATAAACAAAGAGAGTGCACAGCACACAGAGAGACTGCATTAAAAGTGCAGTTTAGAGGAAATGTTTGGTACTTGAGAAAGATAGATGGGTTTCAGCTAAAGCAAGATGAATGAAATTGCTCTGTCCCCTCCCCCAACCTCTTTTTAATATATTGCTGACTGTCTTAAGTCAAATGCCTGATTCATCTTTAACTTGACCCATGGCCCAGATCCCTGTGAAGACTTGTGCTGGGAACTCTGCTGTAGGACCCTGCTGCCACATTCTAAGCCTTATGATAGGAGCGTGACACTTACTGCAAATTGAGGTTTGTCTCCAGGCTCCCCAACCCTATTTCTTTTTTTTTTTTATATAATTTTTTATTGAAAAAAAAAAGATTTCCGCCTCCTCCCCGCCTCCCATTTCCCTCCCCGTCTCTCTTTTCCCTCCTCCTCCCTCTCCTCTCCCCCTCCCTCTCCAGTCTGAGGGGCAGTCAGGGTTCCCTGCCCTGTGGAAAGTCCAAAGTCCTCCCCACTCCATCCTGGTCTAGGAAGGTGGACATCCAAACTGGCTAGGCTCCCACAAAGCCAGAACATGAAGTAGGATCAAAACCCAGTGGCATTGTCCTTGGCTTCTCAGCAGCCCTCATTGTCCGCCATATTCAGAGAGTCCGGTTTTATCCCATGCTTTTTCAGTCGCAGTCCAGCTGGCCTTGGTGAGCTCACAATAGATCAGCCCCACTGTCTCCGTGGGTGGGTGCACCCCTCGTGGTCCTGACTTCTTTGCTCATATTTTCCCTCCTTCTGCTCCTCCTTGGGACATTGGGAGCTCAGTCCTGTGCTCCAGTGTGGGTCTCTGTCTCTATCTCCATCCATCTCCAGATGAAGGTTCTTTGGTGATATGCAAGATATTCATCAGTATGGCTATAGGATAGGGTCATTTCAGGTTCTCTGTCCTCAGCTGCCCCAGGAACTAACTGGGGACATCGCCCTGGGCACCTGGGAGCACCAAATCTCTTGCCAACCCTAAGATGGCTCCCTTAATTAAGATGTGTGCTTCCCTGCTCCCCTATCCGACCTTCCTTTATTTCTTATACTCTGAAATAAAATTGAATTGAACCTAGAGGGCTGTCTCCATTTGTGCTCATAAACAGCGTACAAAGCTTTCGGTGCTCCTTATGACTCCCGTCTTGGACTGATGGCTGATAGAACAAGAGGGAAAGAGGATGTCCCCACCTCTTCATCTTAATATTCTTGAAGATGGGACAGATACCCAAGAGAAAGATGCTCTGAATTAGGACTCTCAGCCATTTGTTTGGGACCATTCCTTCTTGTCCCTCTCAGAAAGATTTTGAAGCCTGGAGGAGAGAGGACTTCCCAGGAGAAACTGTTTATGAGAAGCAACTACAATGTCAGATTTGTGGTTACAGCTTCTCTGTTAACAGTCTGAGAGATAATCAAACCTATATGATCTAACAGCTAGACTAAGGCATTTGATTCTAGGTGATGCCTCTGTATCTACAGGGTCTTGGGTTTAAGTATCTTTCAAGGTATGTGTGCTAGTTTGTTTTCTTGTCAACTGGATACAAACTAGAGTCACCTAGAAAGAGGGAAACTCAATGGAGAAAATGCCTCCTTTACATTTGCCTGTAGTTCACTTTCTTGATTGACAATTGATGTGGGAGGGCTCAGCCCATTTTAAGTAGTGCTAACCATGGACAGGTGGTCCTGGCTTGTGTAAGATAGCAGGTTAAGCAAACCATAAGGAGCAAGTCAGTAATCGGCACTCCTCCATGACATCTGCTTCAGTTCTTTCCTCTAGGTTCCTGCCTTTAGCTCCTGCCCTGACTTCCCTTCATGATGGACTACACTTGTAAGATGCAATAAACATTTCCTCCCTAAGTTGCTTCTGATCATGTTGCTTGTCACAGTAACAGAAAGCAACCTAGGATGGCATCTGAGATGTAATCGAGCCTTGAACCTGGGAAAGTTGTGCACAGGGGTCTCAGTAAGTTTTAAGTAGCACCACGTAGAAATCTTTACTTTGGTCAGAGGACTCTGTGCCTCTTTGTAATACAGAGAAAGGTACACCATTAAAGCATGGGTTATAAATAGTCCAGTACCATGTGAGAAAATCTATGCTCTCTCTGACCTTCGGAACATGCCCCTGACACCGCATGCCCACACAAACGCAAAAGTGTATCTGCATACGGAAAGTGTCGCAATGTTAGTAGCACTGTTAAGAAAAGAAGAAATAAAGTATGAAAACTACGGACAGCCAGAGACAGCCAAAGAGCAGCCTGGAAAGGCAACGTTGTTTGCCTGCAGTGAGCACTCTGAGAACGCCCCTCTGCATGAGGGTATCTCATGAGGGAGGCACTTTGGAAGAAGGTAAGTCCTCTGGATTGTAGAAAGAGGCTGCTATACGGCCGACAGACTGCATTCTCTCTGCTTCTACACCTTGTAGGGAAGAACTTGTTCTAAAAATCAGTAAAAATCACAACTGGAAATTTGATTTCCAAGATGTGTTATTTTACATTTCCCTCCAGGTGGCAGTCTTGGACATCTTTTCTAGTGTGTCAGTCAGAGACATTTTAAATCATTCTGTTAATTGTCATGTATGTTAATGTTTTTTTTTTCAGTACAAGTTGAACCAGATAATCATAGTTACTTTTCATTTGCCATAATTAAGAATATATTGAATCATTTATAATTCCTGGAGTTTATATGTAGTTCTATCATAGAATTCTGATTACTGTTATTATTTGCCTCATTGATTGAAAAAAATCAAACACACTTAGACATTGGTTGCAGACAGCATTATAGAAAATTGAATGATGGGGTTCCAATCATCAAGTATAAGAGAATAACATCCTCAGCCTTTAGCGTTGACCCTTGCTTTAGAAGGGTAGATTTCAGCTGTTACCAGACACTTCATACACTGAATTTCTTAGCAAATGGTTTGTGTGTGTGTGTGTGTCTATAATATGTTTTGCATATATATTTACATATAGTCCCAAAGTACCAGGAAGTTGTTAGATATTTAAAATTCTGTCTTTAATCTTCTAATAATAATCTTTGTGCTTACGTTGGGGCTGTTTCTCTGCTGTTCCAAACTAGCAGCCTTTTCTAAGAACATGTGGTAAGTAGTACCCTGTAAGTCTACTATAATTGAAATGATAAATTTGTTTTTGACATGTCTTTTGGAGTCTCTTTACAAATTATTTCAAAATTCTGAAGTCAGACACGGGGTGTCAAATAAAATCCATTTGTTTCTCCTAGAGATATATATCCTTCCCCTTTCTTCTCCTGTGGTTCCTTCCTTCCTACTTCATTTTCTTTAGTCTACCCAATGCCACCATTCTTTCTTCTGCAATGTCAGAGGATCCATGGGCAAAGGCCTGGTAGGAATAAGCTGGTGCTGCACTGAAGCCCAGGAAGTTGGAAGCCATGGGTGAGCACACAGTCTGCTTCAGCCAGTTGCTTCTCTGTTTCAGGGAAGATCTAGTGGTTTTAAATAATGGAAAAATAATTCCAACTTAAACACAAACAAAACAAGAAAGATATTAGAATATCCGTAACAGAATTTTAATAACCTAGCACCTTGCTGGCATCTCATGTCTAGACCTGGCTTTCAGCATGGTTTCCCTACCTTAGTCTTTGTTTCTCTTTGCCAGGTTGAGCCTCTTGCTGTAGCAGTTGTGGCCAGCAGGGGACCTGTACCCATATTATATCTATAGCTATCATTGAAGATAGAAAGTTAAGGATGGAGGTTTATGACCTGTACCCATATTATATCTATCACTATCATTGAAGATAGAAAGTTAAGGATGGAGGTTTATGACCTGTACCCATATTATATCTATCACTATCATTGAAGATAGAAAGTTAAGGATGGAGGTTTATCTATCCTTTACCTTTGATTATGCTGAATCCAGAGCATGTGACATTGTAGATGGAAGTTTTTCCATCCTGACTATTCTGGTACCTGCTTCGAAATCACCTCACAGAGATTTATGTTACTTATAAATGCTTGGCTGATGGCTCAGGCTTATTACTAGCTAGCTCTTATATTTAAATCAACCCATTTCTATTAATCTATGTATTGCCATGTGGCTCATGGTGTTACTGTCCTTTAGTATGTCTTGCTTTTTGGGCGACTGGCTGGTGTCTCCTGACTCCTCCCTCTTTCCCATCATTCTGACTTTGACTTCCCACCTAACTTCTTGCCCAGCTACTGGGCTGTCAGCTTTTTGTTAACCAATGAGAGTAATACATATACCTAGTGTAGAAAAGGATTGTTTCACATCAGGAAGCTTACTAACATCAGTAAGTATGAATGCCAGCTCCTCTACTGGTTTTCATTATTAACTTCGTTTGCACAGGAACTACGCGAGACAATTATATAAAGAAGACATAATCTCATAATTATGAGAAAAAACAGACAGAGAAGCTCTTCCAAATGCTAAGTGCTGGATCCAGGTTCAATTCAGGGAAGTTTGCCATGGGAATGATAGAGAACATGTGGGTTCTGGTGCTAGGGGCACATGGAGAAGGCTATCCCCAATTTTTTACAAAGTCCCATCCCAGGAAAAGGCAGTCAGTGGTGTAAAACAGCACTTTATAAGCAACAACTTTGGAAAAGTCATGGATCTGAAATACCTTCATCGCAGTGGTTCTTAACTTTCCTAATGATGTAACCCTTTAATATGGTTCCTCATGTTGTGGCCCATAAAATTATTTTTGTTGATACTGCTTAACTGCAATTTTGCTTCTGCAATGAATTGTACTACAAATATCAGTGTTTTCCCATGGTCTTGGGTGATCCTGTGAAAAGGTCATTCCACCTCAAGGTGGTTGTGACCCACAGGTTGAGAACTGCTGGTTTGTAGTTTGGGCAACTTTTTGGCAGTGTTTTATTAGGAATATTTTTTAAAATTATTCATTTAAACTCTGAGTGTGAGCAGGTGTGTGAGCACATATCTGTATATGTCCATGGAGATGTCAGTTCCCCTGAAGCTGGAGGTACAGGCAGTTATGAGATACCCAGCATGGGTGCTGGGAACTGAACTCTGGTCTTCTGCAAGGGCAGCAAGTTCTCTCAACTGCTAAGCCATCTCTCCAATCCATCCATTCAAGAGTTGGAAAACAGCTTCAGGACCTTCTAGCTATCTGGAGTAAAAAAAAAATCAAATTGATATGAAGAAAAGGTCTTAAAATCATCTTAGATTTGGGATATAGCAATGGCTCAGTGATTAAAAGCACTTCTTGCTTTTCCTGAGACTTAAGAGTAGCTGCCAGTTCCCAGGTCAGGTGGCTCACCACTTCCTGTAGCTTCATCTCCAGGTGATCATGACCGCTTTTATCCCCTGCAGGCACCCACATAGTTGCATACTCATACACATTTTAAAAATGTGTATGGAATCCTTATGATTAGCCTTGTGTGAGCTTTGTATTGTTTCTTTTTTTAAATATGGGCAACAGTTACCAAGTTCACAAAAATATTTAATTTATAGTTGTTTTTTAAAAAAAAATACCATGAATCCTTTGTATAAGTAGTACAAATTAATGAATTGGTTGTAATGAAAGCCTGTAATGATTTATGGATTACTGTTTCAGACTGTGGAGAAGTTCTTTGTATTGCGGAGCGACATGATTGTGAAGTATTTTCTAAAGTGTGGTAGGCAGAGCAAGCTAAATTCCTATTAGTGATACTCATCTTTCTCTCATTTCTTTTCTGCCATTAATTCTTGAACTGAGCTGCATTTCTTCATGTGAATTTCACAGCACATCTGGCTCTTTTGTGACCAGTGATGAGGCTGGAAGGGGATTATTACTAGTTAATGACTGCTTCACTTACCTCTTGGGATCAAGCCCAGGAACAATTTTTTTTTTCCTTGACCCAGTTGGTACCCAAGTACAAAACCTGTCATTTCTCTCAAAATTCCAACCACAAGCAGAGACAAGCCGGTGCTGATGTCTCTAGAGTGAATGTTTGTCTGCGGACATTTCTTACCTGTAGCTTCCAGCAGCTTCACTCTTGAATTTTATATAAAGATGCTGGCTGAGAAAGCCAGATGGAGCCATATTCAGAAGAGATAATTTGCTAGCTAAACCAGCAACATATAAAGTACAGTGGTTAATTTTGACTCTCAGTTTTAATTGGATTGGGGAATGTCTAGGAGAAAGCACACTTATGGGTCTGTGGGGGGGAATTTAGAGATGATTACCTGAGCTGAAACGACCTGCCCTAATGTGGGCAGCGCTGTGAAGAGGCTGCGGCTTCTGTTGAATGGAAGACGGTAGAGGGAAGAAGATCATCCAACTGCTTTCTTCCTCTCCTTGCATCCTGCCCAACATGATTCGAACAGCTGATGCCAGGGTTCCTGCCATGACATTCTGCCTTTCCTCCGGCCCAGATGGACTCAACCAATTGTGGACTCAAACCTCTGGAACCATGAACTAGAACAGACCTTGCTTCCTTGAAGTCTATTTTTTTTCCTACAGGCATTTACACAAAAACAGAAAAAAAATGACAAAATTACATCGAATACTAAAGAACAGGATTTAAGGGATACATCTTGAGATGTTTCCTGTACAGAAAATGTTCTGATTTCTCACATACCTCATAGATCACTTGAGATCAAGCATGTTGAATGTTGATGATTTCTTCAAGAAGAGAGAGAAGAATAATGAACTGAGTAACATCTGTAGGTTAGAATGTCACCCATTCATCCAATACATTTTCTGTTTAGGAATGGAGCTAGAACCATGAGGTGAGGGGCTGGGAAAAATTCCCTGGTTTGGACAGTAACAGTCTAGTAAAGAGGCAGGTGGTAACTATGGAAACAAGGTTACGTCAGAGGGTAATAAGTTCAACAAAGAAAAACTTTTAAGTGAAGTTGTCTTTTAAAAAAGGTTTAGAAGGAACCCTGGGAGAGAGAGAGATGGGAGTCTCTTGGGGTTGTGGAACATTGAATAATAAGAATGGAACACATTTCTTAGAGTAAGTTTAAGGATAATCTTGTATAAGTGATCTTGTCCAGTAGACAAAAGCCCCAGATACAAAGGATGGCATTGGGACACAGCATTTCCTGCAATCCTTATTAATTTCTACAAAAAGTTTTATAAAAACAACCCACTTAAATATGTAGCAAAACTGAAAACCATAACAGGTAACTTATTTGGCTCTAAGGGAAGTTGTCAGTTGTATCACAAAAACCATAGTTCTGCTATTTGAAGGATCTAAAGCTCAGCTTCAATGTACAAGTAATGAATTAAAAAGGGGAACTGATATTCCCGTCCCAACCACAGGAAATCTCCTGAATAATGCTGCTAACTCATTTTCTTTCTCCAAGAAGCATGCAGCAGAAGGTCTACTCTTTATTACTGCACTCTGTAGATATTTGTGTGTCTACAGTATAATTATATGATTTATGTTCAAGAATAAGAATACAGAACTTAATAATATCAATCTGTTTTCTTTCAAGGAACTGATAGTGGTTTTGCTAATAGGCTGTTTATTGATTCTAACCATATAATATGTCCTGGCAAGTGGTTACATGGAAGACCTTAATTCATATGAGGATCTCATGGTTGGCTGGCAACTGCCTTCAGAGTTTATTATCTGATTGGTATTTATTTATTTATTATCTGATAAGCACATGAAGCCCACCCTTTCTCTTTTGACTGTGAGAGGAAAGGCATTGCTGGCATCTTTATTTATTTTCAGAATAAAGCAGAAATTGACAAGGCACTGATTTATTATGCCCTGAGTTGTTGCTGAATATTTGTTCACCTTGTAAAGATGTGTCTTTGCGAAGGCACGCTCTGATTGGCTTAATAGAGAGTTGAATGGCCAATAGCTAGATGGGATTTCTGGGGAAAGAGAGGAAGAAGAGATGAGCTGAGGTGTGTGGGAGATGATGTGAGAAGGTGGACATACAGAGTAAAAGAAAGGTGGAAAGCCACGTGTAGATTAATAGAAGAAGATTGACGAGCTAAGGGGACAAGCCTAAACTAAGACAAACTGTTATAAGTCTCTGTCATTATTTGGAAGCTGGTGGCCCAAAGGAAAGTCTGACTAGACTGGTCTCTAACCTCTGGTAACTCTGAGAGCATACTTGTGTAGATTCACTACTGTCTTTTTTTTTTTCTTCAGTGTTCCTGACTTATTTTCTTATTGATTAGTGGGCACATAGAACAATGATGGAGGATTAAACAAACAAACAAAAAACCAACAAAACTAAAACTAAAACAAAACCTAACTTTACTAAATATGTGAATTATCTTGTAAAAAAAAAACATGTTAACTTAAGCCAGTGTCTGTACTTAGGGTCTAGACATAGCTGTTCTCGTGTCTGGGCTCTAAGATATCAATAAGAATCTGTAAATACTGAGTATTCAGTTTTGCTGATTTGAAAGATAACTGCTATTATACCTTATTCTGTTAAAGCTTTCACAGTCTTTAGAACATTACACTATATTTTAATTTCTTAGGTGCTTTTTGCTAAGAAACATGAACACAAATGATTTAGGTCTTGTGGTATTATTATATGAAAATTTAGGCTTAAAATTGTTTGAGGAAGGATTGTTGGCATTGCAGGGGACTACATTTTCACCACAACAAAAATGGCTGACATCTCGGGTAAGATTAAGAGGCAAATGCATAGAATCAGGAAAGTGGAAGAAGGACAGTGGTAATTTGGATGCAAAAGAAAAAGGTCGGGTGTGATGGAACATGCCAGAAGCTGAAGTGTAGACATCAAGGGGTCAGGAACTTGATTAAGAAGTCTTTTTGTCTCCAGGACATGCCCTCTCTGCAGAAATGGAACGGGAGCTCAGTGTTGCCTGTATCAGTCAAAGGGTGGACTAGAATTAGACTTGTGCAGCTTCTGTCTTCTCATGTTTACAATTTAATTTTATAACCTCAGCCACATGTCTCATCTTCTCATTTTACACTTAAAATAAAGAAGAAACCAAAGCAAAGCAGGCAAGTTCCTTCAGAAATGTAATTGAATTCAAGAAGTTTCTTTTATGCAGTTTTATAATATGACTCTTTGGGGAATTATTAAGGACACTAGATGTTTCGGAATGTTCCAAGACTATAAAATGAAATTAATGTTCAGGGTCAGGACTATGCCACCACACCACAATCTACTTTAAAATTAAAATTGCTAGGTAGGATTTAATTTCCTCCTCAGAAGGACAATAACCTTTTGATGAATCAGACATGGCTATTTATGCTTCCCACAAATAAGACTGCCCCCCAACACCACAAAGTGCTCACCTAGGAAAGCTATATTTGAAAAAGCGGAGGGAGAAAAGAACAGCTGTTTTGCTCTATGTAAAGGGACATGGACAGATGTTGAGTGGCAGCAAGACTGGCAGTGAGCAGGGGCAGGAGATGCAGTGCATAAAGAGGAACAGAATGATCAGGAGAATGTGAGAATTAGTGCCTATATAATGAACAAATGAAAGAATGAATGCAGATTCAATTCCCCCACCTCTTAACCCAGTATCTTTACCTACTGTGTAACAACTTTGTAGATACTTTAAGAAACCTATTGGGGGTGGGAGCTGAGAAGAGCTAAGGGAAGTACAGAGGGAAAGATGCTGTTTGCTTTGTCACTTCCTAGCTCTTGTAAACTGGATTTTAAGTTGACAGGGCAAACACTTGTAAGTGAAAACTGGGGAGTGCTATCTTTTTCTTCACCGAGTAAAGGTATTATCATCTACCAAACTGCTAATTCTTGGCAAGGAGCCTGAGAAGATGACAAGGCTCTTAGATCCTCTCAGATGCCAACAATAGTACGTTTTGCTATGGGATTATCCAATGAGAAGTGGGTATAAGATTCTGAAGTTTTCAGTATTTCTGTGACAGTCCTGTCTAGGCAGCTGAAACATCTCCCAGGCAGCCAGGCTGTAGCTAGTAAGCATTATTGCACTTAGACCTGGTTTGAGTGTGAAGTCCCTCAGTTCTTCAAGGGGCAGCCAGACTCAGCATGTCTTACATCTACAACCGCCTACTGTCAATAACAGCTGTGAATTATTCCTGTTCGCTCTCTAGCAAAGGCATCCCATGCGTTAATGCCATGCCCTCTGTCAGCCCTACATTTTTCAAAATGTTTTCACTTCTTTGATCTTATGGATTCATGAGAGCTGAGGGATGGAGGAGACAGCAGATGTCATGACCTCCCTTGTAACAAGAGTGCAAATTGAATCCAAAGGATAAAGTAACCACTTTGTCTAATTCAAACAGTCGATAAGCTGAAGCTTTTATTCAACTTTCCTGCCTCAGAATCCAGTACTAATTTCTATAACATGGCAGTCTAAGAGCTTATATCATCAACTCCTACTATGTTGTTGTTCTTGATCAGGTTATATTAGTTTCATGCTGTGTGGATTAAGGATGACTTTACTCAAAATTTAATATTCATAACTTATTCATGCAACTTAAATACAATGATTTACTTGGGTTGATATAGCCAAAATCGGCTAAAATATAAAATACCATTTGTTTGTTTGTCTTTGTATATTTATTTTTGTGTCTAACAGTAGTATTATCTTCATATTCCTTGTTCTGCACACTGAAAAATCAATATAAGCAGAAAAACTAGGGTTATCATCAATGCTATGACATAGTTGAAATTTCAACTGAGACTTGATGGGATTTGTGACAACTTGGAATTCAAAGATGATTTCCTTTGTGTACTCTTTCCAATGGGTGCACACCGATGAAGGCTCTGTCAAGTCCGACAAGAAAATGTTCCAAATACCATGCCAATCTTCCTATTTCATTATGGGGGAAAAAAAGCACATTTATAGCTAAATTCAATTTTACTGAAAGAGAAATATCTACATTTAGGCCAAGTTCTAACTCTTTGTGATCACTAGTAGCCAAAGTAATTCTTTGTTAAAAAAGAGTACCTGATCGTAAATAATAATACAGAGACAGAGGCAGCATGGCATTGGCAAAGGAACAGACTAGAAGATGCAGAAATAAATCCACATATCTATCACTACCTAATTTTAAAGAAATTATATTAGCATTTGTTAACTGCATATAATATTGTATTTCATTATGGTATTTTTATGCATGTATGTTCTTTGGTCATGCCTTCCACCACACATTCAACTAATGGTCCTCTTGTGCCTTGCTGGTCCCACTTACACTGTCATGTCCTTTTGCACATGTATGTTCCGATGCCATGGAGAGACATCATGACCACAGCAACTCTTATAAAGGAAAGTATTTACCTGGCGGCTTGCTTACAGTTTTGAGGGTTAGTCTATTATCAGCACCTTGGGAAGCATGGCCACATGCTGGCAGACATAGTGCTGGAAAAGGGCTTGAGAGTTCTACATCCAGATCCACAGGCAGCAGGAAGAGAGGGAGCCTCTGTGCCTGGCTTTGGCTTCTGAAACCTCAAAGCCCACCCCAGTAGCACACTTCTTTCAGTAATGCCACACCCACCCCAACACCTCTAATCCTTTAAAGTAATGTGACTCTCTGACTCACCATTCAAATACATGAGCCCACTGAGCCGTGCTCATTCAAACCATCACAGCGAGTGACCCACTGAGTTAAATTAGGTTTGTTTACAAAAGTATGGGTGGGGGTAGCTATAGCATCACAGAACAACTTAGCATTGTCTACACCACTGGGAAAAATGTCTCTCCATCTGTCAGCAACCATTGAATGCACTTATATCCCCGGGCTTGGAAAAGACTTCATGATCCCATTGTCCTCTAGGATGGAGTATTGATGAACCCAATCTTGTGTGTGACTTATGCCGATAACCGCCATGGCAGAGAGCCCAAGATTACACTGGGTATGAAGAGTACACTGGGCTATGCCCAGAAATGATATGTTCCACAGCACTTCAGCTTCCCGCCGGCTCTCACATTCTTTCAGCACCCACTTTTGTGATGTTCTCTGAGCCCTGAGGGGGTGATATATATGTTCTACTTAGGGTTCGTCTTTCAACACTCAGTTCATCTCAGCATTTAGAGCCGTTATGAGTTTATCAAGTGGCCACTGCCCACTGTACACAGAATGCTTCTCTGACTAAGTGTGAGAGCAACATTGATCTGTGGGAATAAATAAAAATACTTAGAAGGTGATTTGACAGGCATATTTGTCCAGTTAGCTGAATAGAAGCAGTCGTTTCCCCACTGGGAATCTATGAACTTCCTAGCCATGATTTGTTCCAGATGTGAAGGCCTTAAATCCAATCACAGAGCAGTCTGTTACCCCAATAACAGACATTTATTTGACTATTGCACAAAAACGTGCTCCACATGGCCCCTCAGGAGTGTGGAATGCAGGGTCCACAGTTGAGGAAGATTGCTGAGGGCAATTCTCTAGCAGCCTGCACAACACATTCTGGCCCTGGAGAACTAGCCAGTTTCCAGTCTGACACAAATATTTGAAAAAGAATTAAAACAAATACTGTGCGTGTGTGTGTGTGGGGGCTATTCAACAAACTGGATATTCACCTGTAGAAGGATAGAGATCCATATGTTTGTCTCATCAGTTAGTAGTGGACCAAGACCTTAATTTCAAGCCTGCAATACCGAAATGGATAGAAGGTAGCATAAGGAATAGACGTTGTGATACAGGCATATACGAACACTGGCTGACCAGTACCCAGGGAAGAAGTAGCAAATAGAACTACGTGAGATTGGAAAGGCCATGCACAGCAAAGGAAGCTCAGTAGAGCAAAGAAACAGCCTATAAATGGAGAAAATCTTTGCCAGCAACTTTTCAGACAGGGGATTCATTTTAAAAAGGTAACTAGGCTATATTTTTTAAAACTACAAAAATTAATTTGTCAGTCAACAAACAGAATAATGAAATGAATGGGCAGTTCTCACAAGAAAAAGCATAATTAATAAATATACTAAAAAGTGTTCATTAGGCTTGGGAAGTGGTGGTGCACACCTTTAATCCCAGCATTCTGGAGGCAGTGGCAGGTGGATCTCTGAGTTTGAGGCCGAGCTCCAGGACAGGCGTCAAAAGCTACAGAGAAGCCCTATCTTAGAAAACACAACCCAACAAAACAATACGATACAATACAAAAAAGTGTTCACCAGAGAAAGGCCAACTAAACCTGAAATCACACCTTGATCCCGGCTTGATGAGAATGGCTATCATTAATAACAGTTACAACAGCCATGCTGGTGAGGATGTGGGGAAAGGGGAAACCCCTCATGCTCTACTGAAGGTCTTGGGCAAGCCACTATGAAAATCTGTGTGGTATTTTCTTTGAAAATTAATTATAGTTTTCATATGACCAGGTCTAGACATGTAGCCAAGGAATGCTGCATTCTGCCACCGAGACATCCGTATTTAAAGTGTCATTATTCATAATAGCAAAGAAATCTCAGACGTCCTAGGGATTCATCAGTAAACATATGGATAGTGAAAATGCAATATATTTTACATGTATACAATGAGATTTTATTTATCTATAAATAAAAATGAAATTGTGAATCTTCAGTGAAATGGATGGAACCAAAATATGTAAGTGAGGTAATTCAGTCTCAGGAAGAGAAACACTCATTTTATTTTAACTTCTTATATTTTGTGTGCACATCTCTACATGGAAATGAGGAAGGTATGTGTTGGGAAATTAGAAATAGGTCCATGAGAGGGGAAAAATTACTTTCAACAGAAAACATTTTAGCAAATGCTATCTAGGCGACATTTAGGTAAACATTTTCAGAAGGGGTAACTGGAATGCAGATTTGTAATACTGCTCTCTGACCACTGACTGGCACCAAACATCAAGGTTCTGTTCTCACCGTGTTCCGAGCTCTGCTGTCTACCCCCAGCTATTCCCAGCTATTCCACAGTTTCAGCAGTCACCCACTCAGTGAAATCTGAGGCCAGTAGAAGCTTTCCATGTAGAAGTAAGTCTCTTAAATACAGTGCCTTGAATTCACCGTGTCTGAAAGCAAAACAGTATTTGTTCCTAAGTAAGCATTTCCGTAACGATGCTCCGCACTAATCCTGCCTCCAGGTGAGGCAAGAGATGAAAGAGGATTCCTAAACTACACCAAGAGGGCTTTGGAAGAACTCACTCTGCTTGCCCTGCTCCGTTGAACGAGAATGTTTCCTGAGGTAGAAAGTAGAAAGCCCTTGAATTCGGCAGGGTTAATTTTCTATCCCGTTTGGCAAATTTGCTTGACCATTAAGTTGAGAGTGATTTCTACCTCCTGCTCACTTGCTCCTATAGCTTGTCATCAGTGCAATAGGCCAGCTTGATAACTTGCAAAAGAGTCATGAGGGCCAGAGTTAGGGGGCGTTGACTGGTGTTTTAAGATTAAAACCTCACGTTTCTTGATTTTTTTTGTTTTCTCTAGACTAGTCGTTTAAAGTGACTCGGCTAAAGGATATTTCGATTGCAGTGTCTACGTTTTTGGTACCGAGGCAGTTTCGGTTCACTGTTTTGGGTTTCATCCCGTACCCACTGGTTCTACCATGTATAGGCTATGGTGAAGCCAAGCTTTGTGGTGAGGATGGTCGGAAAGCAGCAAGACAGAGAGAGACAGGAGGGGCCAGAGAAAACCTGTGCCAGGCCTCAGGACTTCGCCCTCCCTGTTACCAGTTTGCTCCAGATAGGTCCCCATATCCCACAGTCTCCAGCTCTTCTCCACACAGTGCTGATAACCGGGGACAAAGCTGTCAACACATGAGTATATGGAGGTCATTTCATGTTCAAACTATACCATTGCATGAAAAGGTTTAAAGAGTCATAGTCTTGGGCACTGTTTCTTTTGGAAGCCCCACTGGAAGTTTTATAAAAACTTTGAACTATAATAATACTATACTGATGAAATACCTTGCCAACAATTTGTTGTATTTGTTTATTTATTTATTTATTTATTTATTTGAGACAGGGTTTCTCTGTGTAGCTCTGATTATCCTGGAACTTGCTCTGCAGACCACGTTGGCCTCGAACTTAGAGATCTGCCTGTCTCTGCCTCTAAGTGCTGGGATTAAAGGCATGCGCCACNTATATATATATATATATATATATATATATATATGTTTTACAGACAAGCTTTCTGACAATAACAAGATAGAGCTTAGAAACAGGTAGTGTGATGCAGAATTCAACAACAGAAAGTACCAAGTATAAAGAACAAAGGCCATCACTGGAAAGGACAAAAATAGTGACAACGGCATAGGCATATTGTGGCACTGTGCTTTAAGGTAGCATTTCGAGAAAAGTATTCTACCAGGAACACTTCTCTTGTACAACGCCAGGAGGCATAACTTGTTTAGATCCACACGAGGGCACACCCTCTAGAGTTATGCTTTGTGGCAGTATTGTCACTGGCTTGCCCAGAAATAAACCTGTCCCATTTGGGAGATAGGAGCATCTGCAGATATCCAGTGCTTCTTGCTGTCAAAGCAGGAGGCCATTAGCTGTGTAAACAAATCAACAGACACCCATGCTTTGAATCTAGAACCGCTAAACAATCTCCTGAGTCTAATTTGTCCTCCTATGTATCTTCCCACAGAGATTAAAATATGACAGCCAGAGAAATGAGCATCTATTACTTGACAATTCGTTCATTTAACATGAAACCAACCCTCTGGTATAATACACTCACATGTATGCCTTAAGTTATGTTATGGAAAATAAATATTTTATAATTTCATACCATATAAGGCATATGACAGACTAATTTTGAATTATGAAATCAAATACATGACTGAGAAGATTTTGAACATATAGCAGAATTTAATGGAAATTCTTAAGGGTTTACCATGGGCATAACCCAGTACTGAAGTCATCTGAACACTTTCACGTTTTAAGTTAGTAAATTTTAATTTGCTACCATTTCAGGCAGTCTGGCTCCTCTCACAAATCCTTGTAGTCTTCATGGAGGGTGCATTTTTGTCCCTTCCATTGGAGGAGAAGAGATTTAGATGGCAAATCCACAGCAGGAATTCCATTTTTTTCTGAGTTTTAAAATCCATTCAGCAGCCTTAACAGACATCAAATGTCTCCATCTTACGCTCAGTAGGTCATCTTCTGATTTATAAGTCAGCCTACCAATCCAGGGAACTGTGGCACCTCTGTTAGGGGTGGGACCTTCAATGAGAAATCCATGTCAATAAATTTAGCCTGACCTGGTTCTGTATTCCTTTTTATATTGCCCTACAAGCTGACAATCTATTTTACATAATCCCCGAACTGTTTGTAACAATTAGGAAATTCAATAACTTTTTTGAGGTGTGCTGCTTACCTTCC
The DNA here is from genome assembly GCF_014885135.2 of Alexandromys fortis. Taxonomy (NCBI): domain Eukaryota; kingdom Metazoa; phylum Chordata; class Mammalia; order Rodentia; family Cricetidae; genus Alexandromys; species Alexandromys fortis. The sequence goes on along the minus strand of NW_026067901.1, from coordinate 8,046,881 downwards.
CATGGGGCTCACAGTCTATGTCAACATTGGTAGCCTGAACAGACGACCTCCCTGTTCTAGAACAAGAGGCGAATGTGGACGATGTAAGTAGTCCCTGACTGCATCAGTCCTCACTGCCATACCCTACCTTCACAGGAGGTCACTGGTGGTGATCTCAATGGTAATGCAGGATTAATTCGCTTGTCAAAGTCAAGATGACACTACTGCCAGGGTGTGGGTTGGCATTCCTCCACCATTATGTGTGTGGACACAGTTTCCTCATATGAAACAAAGCCAAAATAATCCGAGAATTCAGTGTCATGGGACCCACCTGAAGGTCACTCCACACATCTCTACTCTGTTTTAAGGTCCTACTTTTTCCCAAATGGTACCTCGTTTCAACTGCGCATATCTTTCAAGGCTAGGACTTAAGCTTGTGTTAAGAGTAGATGATTAAATGATGGGGGCTTGAGTTTGGTTCTTGACCACCCCAGCTCTATGATTGCTTGTGAAGTCTTCTCTCAGAGCGCAGTTGGAAGACTTCAGTTTTTATATGAATCTTGAGCTGGGGTTGGGAAATTACATCTCTGGGCTTTTTTGTTTGTTTGTTTTTTGTTGTAGGTGTTGCATACACACACACACACACACATTCAACAAATTCTTTGCTTCTCACAACCAGGAATGTTAAACACATCTATTTTACATAGTTTTAAAGCTTTTTACACCACGGATTATTAGTGTTTTCCATAATACCAGGAATAGACTTAGCAACTTGAGGCTAATGACAATCAGAGTGCCAGCTCCTGACAGAGCCAAGTTCAGTACAAAAATTCATCTTTACAACTTTATAATGTTTCTCTAGAACCACTCCTTGTACTCCAATCTTTATTAGTCTGTCTAGAAGAACATACACTATTATAGTTATATATATATATATACACACACACACATACACACACACAATATGAGATGTTTTGTTAGAACTGCTAACAGTATTTAGGGTTAAGTGGTACTATGGTGACCATTTACTGTCTGTAGAGGCTAAATATCTGATATATACATAAGAATTTGGATGTATCAACATCCCCAATCTGCTGCTTAAGTCCTGGAAGATTCTTGGAGAGATACCAGTCTCCCATCCACATTAGAAGGCAAGTCATAGTTTGATGTCAGTGAGGGACCATAGTATCAGTAACAGCAATGCAGACACACTCTAACAAGAAGTGTAGGAAGGCAGAACAGCAAAGCAACGTTGATTTTTTTCCTTAGATTTCTTAGTGCCTAAGATGCCCCCAGGATTGCCCCACCCAACCTAGGGGAAGGGCTTCTTATGTAATCCTTCCCAGAAACATGCTCACAGATATGTATAGATCAAATTGTCAATCAAGCTTAGCTATTGGTAGATTTAATGAAAGACGTATGAAGTAACTAAGTGTTAATAATAGCATGGATAAGCTAGCTTTGGTTATTTTAAAACCTCTTTGGAGAGATATGTATGAGAGTCTCTAAGCAACACATTTTGTGAGCTGAAAATGATTCCTATCATGTCTGCTGGTCATGAAGCCACATCTCATTGTATTAATGGCAGGACTAACCAGAGAAACAGATGTGGCCACTTAAATCTAAAAAGTATACTCATTTATTTTGGGCCAAAGAAACTAATACACAGAGAAGCATTTTCTTCATCCTTGGTTAAAGAGATCACTTGTTCAGAGTAACTATAATTTCCCTGATGTTTGTGAAGAGTTCATGAGTCATGGCCAAAGCCCAATCACCGGCATATTCCTACTTTAAACTCTTTGTAACTACTTACATTCATGTTCGGGAATTTCTCTGGAATCCTGAAATAGATCTAACTCATGGATCACTGTGTTTATTTTGGAGATTAAAACTATATTATGGTTGGAAAGCAAAGAGCTGTCAAATTACTAAAATAAAATAACTGCATTGCAAAGGCTAGTATTCAAATTGAAACTTACAAGCTGCAGAGAGAAAAGATTAGAATTTCATTTGCTTATTGTGGACCTACTACACAACCAAACTCCCTGTGCCTTTGTTTGATAATAAATGACCAAATTAATAACCGATAGAGATCCATTCTGGAGAAGAGCTGAAGATAACATGTTAACTATGCTTCAGCTTAGAGATCTCAACTATTTAAAAGTTTTCACAATCTGAGGTTAAAAAAATTTTTGAGAACTTTCCAAGACTTTTGAAAGTTTTTTTAAAGTAATAAAGAATGTCTACTGCGTGGTTTATTGGCTAATAAAAAGGAAAAGTACTGTCTATAAGTTCACTTCAAAGCAAAGTGTGGGGAGTAGCATGGGCAAGAAAATTAAATTGCCATGTAAGACCATCACAATCAATCTACAAGCAAATACAATCTCCGTTAAAACCTCAAATGGCCTGCCTTGAATAAATTATCGGATGAAAGATAAAATTCTTATGAAAATTCGTAAAGCTTGAGAGAAACTTTAAGAGTTTGCTAAAATAGTTTCTGAAAAGAACAAATCCGAAGAACTCAGACTTTATTTAATTTCAGTCTTACTAGGAAGGTATAGTAATCGATACATTGTATCAATGGCATGAGCAGAACTGTGTATTCATGAGTTAAAGTTTGAGGCTTGGGCATACACTGCCACATTTGTATTCAATTTATTTGGCAATTGAAGCCCAAAAGAGAAGGCAATTCAAAAAATTGCCCAGGCTTATAATCACTGAACTTGGGAGGTCTAGGCAGGGGGAACAAGAGTTCAAGGCCATCATCAACTTTATAGTGTGTTGAAGACCAGTCTGGGATGCATGACAGCCTATCGCAAACAAACAAACAATCTGTTGGGGTAACTGGGAAGCACATATTAAAGAATGAAGTAATAATTATATAAATAAAATAAAACATATAAATATTTCATAAGTAATAAAAATAATATAAAGTAATACAAATACAAATAAAATATATTAT
>NW_026067901.1:7984355-8043813 GCF_014885135.2 Alexandromys fortis | reverse complement strand
ATAAAGTAATAAAAAATAAGTAATAAAAATATAAAAATAACTTAAGAGGGATGGCAAGATGACTCAATAGTTCCTTGCCCCCAAGCCAAATAACTTGAATCCCATCTATAGACACCACACGCTGGACTAAGAGAATTGATTCCCACAGTTGCTGTCTGACTTCCATCTGGCATATGTGTACTGTGTCACGTGTGTGTGTATGCTCATATACATGCAAACACATGAATTCAAATTTAAAAAATCAAAAGGGATCAACCCAAAGAAGAAACTAGAACTCTTAAAGTACAGTTGCTCTGAAAACAATAGAGCAGTTCTTCAGAAGATTAACTGTGGGGCTGGGAAGATGACCCATCAATTGAGAGCTGCTGTTGGGGAAGACCTGAGCTCAATTACCAACACCCATATGGAGCAGCTCTTAACCACCAGGAGCTGCCTTTCCCTGGCCTCCACAGGCACTGTACTTACATGCCAAATGCATATACAGACACATTCATGTGCACATTATTAAAAATAAAGAATCTTTAAAATTTAAACATAGATTTGAATCAACAACTTTACTTTAAATACTCCTAAGAAGTAGAACACATGCCAATATGAATACTGTATAATTATAGCTTCATTTTCATAACTAACTACCTCAAGTGGAAAGTAACCGAATGTCCATCAATTGATAAAACTAATAGATAAATAAATGTGGTGTGGGCACGCTGTGAAATGCTATCATGCAAGGCAAATAACAATCAAAGGGAAAGTTGGCTAACAACTACCAGAAGAGGTGGGTGGTACCTGTGAAGTTATAGTTTTATAGTAAAGTAAGACAGAGAAATTTATAAAAGCAGAAGAAAATACACAAGCCCACTCAGGGAGATGGGCTTAGATTGGGAGGTCCATGCTTCTAGTGTCGAGGAGTACCAGGAGAGTGGGGAGGGTAGGGGGGTTATGGAGGGAGTAAAGAGAAGGGATATATTTAATTAAATTATAATATTAAAAATTAAGAAAAAGAAGTCAAAGCAGGAACTCAAGGCACAAAACGACATAGGAGCTGAAGAAAAGGCTGTGTAGGATTGTTGTTTGCTGTATTGCTCATTTACATGGCTTGCTCAGCCTGCTCTCTTAGATAGCTTTTATTTAGGACCACTTGCCTAGGCGTTGCACTGCCCCCAGTGGACATCAATCATTAATCTAGCAATGTTCAACAGACTTGCCTACAAGGTAATCTTAAGGAAGCATTTTACCAACTACGATTCTCTCTTCCCAGATAGGTCTAGGTTGTGTGAAGTTGTTAAAAACCAACCGGCACACATGTGCTAAACTAACACATATGAGGCTTGTTTCTCTATATTAGGCACACACAGATGGCTGTATTCTATAATGTTATGGTGTCGCTTTCCCCTAGAATGCTTGATTTGGGTGTCTTATTTTTTTCTAGGTGTGGTGCTTAGTCTCTTGTTTCTTTTCATTTCTTTCTTGTGACAGATAAATATCTGCCATATATATTTAGATGTTTTTTTGCCTTGGTTTTTTGTTTCTCTTCAGTCATTTGTAGTGTTATTTCTATTTGCTATTTCTATTTTTGATTAATTGAGGCCTCGTATCTATAATTGATTATCATAATGCCTATAAAAAGTTCCAGGAGGACTGACAGTATCTCAACATCATAAAACAAACTTTCCCCCTACTTTTTATTTCTCAGCAAGCGTTGACAAAGAACACTGTTCAGTGTGTTTACTGAGTTGTGTGTTTGTACCGACAGAGCACGGCTAAAGCAGGCACAATTCATTCCCTTGTTTAGATCTGTTTAGAGACTAGATGGCTTTAGGGAGGATTTGTTTACCTTCTATTAGGATTGACTAGGCAGAAATTTTGCATAGCATCATGGAGTTAATCCCCGTGAAAGCTGAATGGATTGTCACAGCCTCTCCCCTCCTTCTCCGAAAGGTGTAGAAATAGATCGAGGTGAAAAGTGTGGCACACACCGAGGACACATGTCACAAGCCATCTACCTGGAGCTGTCAGTCACTTTCAGTATGAGCATGAGACGGAGATCAGACTGCTCTGTTTCCAAGTCAATATCAAAGGCAGAGAAAAAAGAAATAAAAATTGAATCTAAGGTGAATAAAAATGACAAGGTATTTTAAAAGCTATTCAATATATTTGCAATCATAAAATATATAATTTACTGAGATTAGAATGTAACTAACACAAAAGAGTGAAAATGACTATATTTGGAGCATGTGAAAATTTACATTTGTAAGGAAGGGAAAATTTATACATGTTATAAATATACACAGTAAATTTTTATTGACATCAGTCTCTGTTGGCTTTGTAAAATTGCAGAAAGCTCAAGTTTACACCCCCTTTCAATATTCTAAGCATTAGCTAATGCTTGATCATACTTCCTTTAAACCTCAAAATAACCTTCTGAGGAAGGTGATATTGTCCTTGTAGCAATGACAGAGAATGGGAGGCACACAGATTCATTTGAGTAAATTCCCTTCTAAGATGAGTACACAAAGTCTATCACTGTTCTCCATTACGTTTTCTTCTTACTTGATGGAGGTGGGTCTTGTAATAATAAAGAAACTGCCTCGGCCCTCATAGGACAGAAAATTAGGTAGGCAGAGTAGACAGAAGAGAATGCTGGGAAAAAGAAGCTGAGTCAGGGAGTCGCCATGATTCTCCCGCTCCAGACAGACACAGGTTAAGATCCTCCCTGGTAAGCCAGCTCGTGGGCTACATAGAATATATTAGACATGGGTTAGAACAATATGTAAGAGCTAACCAATAAGAAACTGGAACTAGCCGGGCCAGGCAGTGTTTGAAAGAATACAGTTTCCGTGTAATTATTTCCGGGCATAAGCTAGCCATGCGGGCGGCCGGGTGCCGGGGACGCAGCCCTACCGCTCCTAATTCAACACTTATGCTAATTTTAGTAATGCTTTTCTCACCACCAAGACCGTGTGTGTATTCAACTCCACGTCCTCTGATGCTCTCATGCCTGCATTATACATTCAACTATTTCCCCATCTCGAATTTATGTTTAGATGGTGTGGGAAGCTATTCATTTGATTTCACTAACTTAAGTGTGGTGGTTTGAATGTAATTGGCCCCCATAATCTCATAGGGAGTGGCACTGTTAAGAGGTGTGACCATGTTGGAGGAAGTCTGTCATTGTGGAGGCAGGCTTGAAGTCTCATATGTGCTCAAGATGAAATGCCCAGTGTCTGAGTCCACTTCCTATGAGATGATGGAGACCAATTACATTAAAATTATCACAGTAAGACACATCTTTCTCTTTCCTAGCATCTCTAACAACAGAATTCTCCATAAAATCAACAAGGTAGAGGTCTTCTCTGATTAGTTCTGGAAAGGTCACGACATCATATTGAGATGTGAATGTCAAGTATCTTGAATGAAAGCACACACACATACAAAGTTAAAAAATACTTTAAAACTCACTAATATATGTTTAAAATACATTATATAAAATTCTCAAAGAATTAATAAAATCCTGATAAAATTAAAAAGCAACATCTGTTTTGCTAAATGAACACAATATCAAACTGCCTTCTAAATACTTTTTTATTTTTACCCTCATAGATCAGTGCAGTATTCACCCTTTACTAAAGATGCTTTTATTTGCCATGGGTTATATCATGCCTCTGCCCCATCCTGAGTTCAAGGGACATTTCAGACTAGGTGATAGAAAGATTGAAACTGTCTTCTTGACATGACCACATTGGTAGTTGATGGCTACAATGGGAGATTTCTCTAAGAGTGTTGATCCTGGTAGGATGCCAATGACCTAGTAGATGGCCCTGAACCCCTGTGCAGACTGGCAGCACTAACTGGACTCTGTAGGTTGACAAAAAACCAGGATTTTGGATTGAGAGGTGCATGTGTAAGGTAATTCAGGAGGAGCTGGAGAGGGCAAATTATAGTAAAAATGCGTTGTATAAACCTTTATGCAAAAAGTATTAAAATACTACACCACCAAAGTTCAAAATGGAAGAAAGGACATCACTCTGTGAAAACAAAAGTAGTCTGAAGAATGACTTCATCCCGGAAGGAGGTTTACTTATACCATAATTGGTTTATCTCATATATACTTTATTTCTGAGGCACAAACAAACATGAACTATTGAAAGCTTTAAGTCTAAGTAATTCTAAAATAGCTCTTCTAGAAAGCTGACAAAAAGAAGTAGAGGGAGGGTGAGAAGAAAAGAAGGAGGGAAAGAAGAAGGAGGGGAAATGGAGGAAGAGTACAGTAAAAAAGGAAAGTTGAAGAAATGTTGGGCTTTGGGAGCCCAGTAGTTTCTGACACAGCATTCAACAATTCAGTTGTAGTGCAGAAAAATCCGTGAACAACATGAAGCTGCGCAGATTCAGTTATGTCCAATAAAGCTTTATTTACAACAGCAAAGAGTGCTTCTGCCCTCACCTTACCACAATGCAGGGTAGAGATGCTAGAAAACAAGAATGTTTTTTGTTTCAGTTCACAAACTTTTCACACTGGTACTATATAAATTATTGGTGGGCCCTACGATATTGATTTGCTAATCTTAGTATTTGTTTTTTTTTTTTAAAGAAAGCAAACTACCTTTTTTCATTATACATACCAATCCAAGTTCCCACTCACTTCTCTCCTCTCATTCCCTCCACTTACCTCCCCACTCCACCCCCATCCACTACTCAGAGAGGCTAAGGCACATTGCTTTGGGGAAGATCCAAAGCCCTTCCTAGTATATCTAGGTTGAGCAAGGTATCTATCCAAACAGAATAGGTTCCCAAAAAATCAGTACATGTTGTAGTTCAGTCTGCCCCAGCCATGTAACTGTCAACCACAATCAGAGGGACTAGTTTGCTCCTATGCTTGTTCCTTCCCAGTCTGGCTGGAGTTGGTAAGCTCCCATTAGCTCAGGTAGACTGTTTCAGTGGGTGAACCCATCATGGTCTTGACCTCTATGTTCATATTCTCAATCCTCCCACTCTTCAACGGGACTTTGGGAGCTCAGTCCAGTGCTCCAATGTGGGACTCTGCCTCTGTTTCCACCAGTTGTTGTATGAAGGTTTTATGGTGATATTTAAGATATTCATCAGTCTGACTACAGGGCAAGACCAGTTCAGGCACCCCCTCCTCTACTGCTTAGGGTCTTAGCTGGGGTCATTCTGTGGATTCCTGGGAATTTCTCTAGAGCCAGGTTTCTTGCTAGCCCCATAATGGCTCCTTCGATCAAGATATCTTCTTTCCTTGTTCTTATTTCTGTCCTTTCTTCATCTCCACTACCCTGTCCCCTCAAGTTCTCTTCACTCCTCCACCCCTTCTGTTTCCCTTCTGCCTTCCTTTCTCTTCTCACCCGCATGTCCCCAATTTTGTCAGGCGATTTTGTCTATTTCAATTTCCAGGTGGATCTTTGTATGTTTTTCTTAGGGTTCACCTTGTTACTTAGCTTCTCTCGAATCATGAACTATAGGCTGAATATCCTTTGTTTATAGCAAGTATCCACTTATGAGTACATACCATATTCATTTTGGGGGGTCTGGGTTACTTCACTTAGTATGGTGTTTTCTAGTTCCATTCATTTTTATGCAAATTTCAAGATGCCATACCAGAACTTCCAAGAAGACCTAATACCTAAACTCATTCAAGTGTTCCATATAATAGAAACAGAAGGAACATAGTCAAACTCTTCTTATGAGGCTACAGTTACCCTGCTACTGAAACTACACAAAGACTCAATCAAGAATGAGAATTACAGACCAATCTCACTCATGAATATAGATGCAAAAAACTCAATAAAATCCTGGCAAATGAATCCAAGAACACATCAGAAAATCATCTACCATGATCAAGTTGGCTTTATCCCAGAGATTTAACCAGAGGGCTGGTTAACCATACAAAAATCTATCAATGTAACCCATCATATAAATAAACCGAAAAAAAAAACATATGATCATCTCATGGGATGCTGAAAAATCCAACACCCTTTCATGATAAAGGTCTTGGAGAGATCAAGGATACAAGGAACATATCTAAACATATTAAAAGCAATATACAACAAGCCAACAGCCAACATCAAATTAAATGGAGAAAAACTCAAAGATAAAGAAGCTGAAGAAAAAAATCAGAGAAACAACACCTTTCACAAGCCACAAATAACATTAAATATCTTGGGGTAACACTAACCCAAGAAGTGAAAGACCTATTTGACAAGAACTTTAAGTCTTTGAAGAAAGAAATTAAAGAAAATACCAGAAAATAGAAAGATCTCCCATGTTCTTAGATAAGTTGGACCAACATAATAAAAATTACAGTCCTACCAAAAGTATCAAAATCCCAATACAATTCTTCACAGACCTTGAAAGAACAATAATCAGCTTCATATGGAAAAGCAAAAAACCCAGGATAGCCAAAACAATCCTGTACAATAAAGGAACTTCCGAAGGTATCACTATCCCCGACATCAAGCTCTAGTCCAGAGCTACAGTAGTGTTAATCTTAGTTTTAAAAGATGAATAAACTGACAGCCACCATCTAGTTATTTATACTTAGCACTTTCTGTGCCATTTTATCAAAATCTTGATGTAATGGCTTTCAATTGGGACCAGTTCTGTAACTCTCTATTAATATTGTAGAAATACATATTACAAAGGTACAATGCTACAGGGTTTTATTATACTTTAATATCACTTTCTGATAAAATTGCTTGTAATATTCTATTCCAGTCTTTTGTGTAGAAGACTAAATTTCAAAGGCAGGGTCTCCACAGTAATGGCTTGAGTTATATTAAGCCAATTGAATTAATTTTAGAAGAATTACATATTTTACTGTGACCTGTCTTTGTATCAAGGCAACTGTGTCTATTTAGGCATTTGGTGATTTTATTCAAGTAAGTCCTTTCTATTTATTGTGAGACAAATATTAAGTATTAATACTTAATGGTTATGAAAATGAGTAATTTTCCATATTATTTTCTAGACTGTACTTTTTATATAAGATAGCTAATGATTTTATAAGGTGCTTAATCAGACCTTTTGTATTTCATTAGTTGGTTATATTTAGTTGCCTCTAAAGACTACCAACCACACTTGCACCAACTTAAAAGATTTTCTTTTTCTTTCTTAATTTTATTGCTGTGTTTATCATTTTTGTGTTAGAATTCTAAACATCAATAAAAAATACCTAATGCATCTTATTGTTAAGTATAAAGTTAACTCTTGCTTTCTTATCGTGAAGATATATTTTTCATGCTCTTATTTTTGAAATTTTAATTCCTCAAAATTTGCAATGATTTCAGTAAATGGTTTTATAAGATCTCTCTGAAGATGAGTGTAGTTTTCTTCTTTAGCTTATTTGTGAGAAACAGGAGAGTAATCTATTTCTTATGAAAAATCTTGAATTATTAGAATTATTCCCACTTGGGTATAGTGTGGTAATTAATTTGCTAGTGATTTTTTTGCATAATTGTTTGTGTTAAGGAGAAAGCTTTGTCTTGGATGCATTTTTACTGAAATCCAGTCTTTATTGTATTTTAAGTACAAAGGATCTTGTTACTTCCAACCAATAGTAATTATTTTATCCTATTCTATGACTGTTTACAGCACTAGAATTATACATTTCTTAAAATACAGAATTTACTGGCCATAAGTTAAACTCACTATTTTGTACAAGTAATATTTACTTACAGGTAGATTCATTAACCATAGGTTTGCAAAGATAATATCTCTATGACTATAATTTCTATAATACCTACTCAATTGAAGTACACAACTCAGAAATTTTGTGCATAATTCAGGGAACTTTAGAGTTTCTCAAATTTCTGCAGCCATCATTACAATTTTAGAATATTTCCATTCTCCCGTCATGAAGCCCCATAATCATCATCAGCGATTGATCATCACCTCTGCTCGCCTTAACCCTGCGACGCTACTACACTGTATCCTTCCTCTCCTGCTCTGGCTGCTGTTCACATCCCACACAAACGGAACCATATCCTACGTGCTCTGTTCCCACTAGCCTTTTATTTAGCATGATATTTTCAATTTTTGTCCATAATTTAGCATACACCCAACACCTCTATTACTGCTATTTAAAATTATAGAAATGTATAATATTGATATTCATAATCATTCTTATTTTTTTTAGCACAATTTTAGCTTCACAACAAAATCCAAAGACACTGTAGCCTTCACACAGCCTCTGCATACATAGGTTCCCACCTGAGCAGTGCTCACCACCGTGCTGTAAAAGCTTCAGATGATGCTTCGATGATGGAGCTCACATTAGGCTTCCCTTTTAAAGCGGTGAAGTCTGTGAATGTGAGCAAATTCTTGTAACAAATATCATCTGTGCAGAATCAGCTGAGACACTCAGGTGACCAGTGGTGGAGGAGGTCTGCATATACTTCAGAGCAAACTTAAAGCCAAAGAGAAACCTGTCAAGACCCTCTCTCAAAATATAAAATATGTAAATTGTTTAATGCTCTAGAGGTGATGGGACCTGGGAGAATGGAGCCAATAAATGAAGCAGACCAGAGTCTCATGCAACAGCCAACTTTATTCATAGCATCAGACAATCTATACTCCGAGGGTGAAGGGAAGCCACATGAGTATAAAGTGTACAATCACAAGGACAAGCTGCACACAGTGGAAACATGTTTTTCTCTAGAGGCATATGAACAATGAATTGTAATGAATAAACTGAAGTCATACTCTCTGGTATACCTGGAGGAGCACAAGAACACAACCTAAGAAAACTCCATGATTTGAAGAAACTGTGGTCACAAGACTCTTACCTTGTTTTCCTCCAAGCACTCAGAAACATCCTTGCATGACTCCATTCTTGGACCATGTTCTGACAAAAAATAGTAAAATTTTAAAATTCAAATATGGTGATGTCCTTTTGCAATCTCAGTACACAGGAGGTGGAGGCAGGAAGTTAGGATGGATTAAAGGGAACCTGAGCTACACTGAAGGTTCTAGGCCAGCCAGGGCTACATAGTGAAGATCTTAAAAAATAAAAAGAAATCCCATAAACAAAATAAAAGCAAAAGCCAGATGTTTTTACTGCCTTAAAAGTTTCTATCTTGCTTAGTTGCTGTTCCCTTCCTTCTGACATCTGGAAACCTCAGTAGTAGACAGTTTTGACAATATAATCATTCTCTTCTTCAAAGGGCCTTGTAAACAAACCTTGCCTGAAAGGATATTTCTTTTTGTGCGATGATTCCTATCAGGGATTATTTAGGAACGGCACGTGTTTATTTTGATGATTGAATTTAGGCTTGTATTAGCTGAACCTCATATTCTTCTGCTTATTAAAATCAAACATGACTATCTAGAGTCCTATCCCTGGGCAATTATCATTGCCAGGGATGAATATTTCTCTGGAAGACAGCCTTTTCTGGTTATCACTTTATCTCCAATTCCCATTACGGTGTGAATATTAGCCCTGTGTTTGCTGACTAAACATTGCCACTTGCCCAGCTCCAGGACTCATTGTCTCTACTACATTTAGAAGGTTTAATCACAAAAACTGAAGCTTCATTGGAATCTCTGACCTAGGAACAGCAGAGCTCTTCAAGGATGCTGCGAATCCTCCCCAAATATGTTATTCGCACAGTGATAAAGTGCTTGAGACCTGGACCTGTGTTCATAGCAGTACTTACCTGATAGATCTGTTCTAATTTCCCCAAATCCCAAAGCATTTATATATCTCTTCTGTGTGCCAAAGCATTTCTGGTATTTTAAATTCATCTAATGAAAACCACATTTAGATCCATATTTTAACCAACAAGTGAAACTATGTGGCCCCATATATTAAATCTAAAATATCTACTTAAGTCATATTGATAAATTTAGTCTAATACAATTTTATATACCTTCTAACATGATAGTAAACTATTGAGTCATTCCTATAGATATTTCCCATGTTTCCATGTAAGCTGGAAAAATCATGGAGTCTTTTTGTATGTTAGCATATTTCATAATTTGCATTTCATATTTCACATTATTGGCTGGTACTTAAATCTTCTTATAGGTTCAGGAACAAAGAAAAGAACTGATGGGATGGTCCTGAAGAGAATCAGTGATGCTTTTCGTGATAACTGTCTAAGGGGGAAACCACTCTATGGCATTTATGCACCAAGGTTAACCTCCTTAGGCAGTCATGGAAGGAGGGACTCTCCTAGTGACATAGAAGATTCAATAAAAAATTTTGATAATCAATATCTTCACCTTTTTCACAATTTGCCCATATATTACCTACCAGTCCAATTTTCAGGATCCTGTCCTTCATAATCAATAACCATTTTTAAATAAGATACCAGTGATACTGAAAAGTCTGTTTTCCCTGAAATTGAGTTATAGAGGTGTGACAGGGCAAGACAGTACAAAAGTACTTTCATCTTGTGTTCTTGCTGGGGCCATGTCATATTTACCTAGAATCTAATCTCCTCGATGGAGAATCCCATGGGGAATTACCCAACTCTATTCTAGGAACCTGAGGTCAAGATGCCCTAGCTAACTTACCTTAGATTCAAAAACTGTCTGCTTGTGTCAAACCCCTCCCAGATAACCACTGAGCTTCTGCTAAACTGCTTGCTTTTTTGAAAGACCCTTTACTTGCCAAATGAGATGTGGTTTTGCCTTCAAAATTGCTCTGTTATGGTCATTTGGGGGGGGTATACACCTGGGTCCCCAAATACTCAAGTGCAGTCCCAGACATCTGGAATATAGCTTTAATTGGCTATAAACTGTGTCTGAGTGATCCTCTCTGGTGGGATCCCCAAACAAATATTAGACATCTTGTATTTTAGACATCTTGGCTCAGTTGCTATAAAGATAATATTATTAAAGGGGAGTAATAAAAAATTCATACTACTGATGCAAAGGTTCAAAGTAGAAAATTTGGCCCCAATATTATCTTTCTCTTTCCCTCGTTTTTTCTATGAAATTAAAAGAAAGCAGATAACCAACTATGCTTACTAAAAAATGAGTTCTTCCAGAGAAACAGAACCAGTGAGAATATATTAGGAGATTTCTGCACAATGTGGGGCTGGCAAGGTGAGGTCTAACTTTTAGTATAGCTTACAGGAAGCATAGGCTGGAATTCTCAGATATGGACAAAAACTGTTATCCGTAGATAAGATACTTTTCTTTAAGAAAGCCTTAGAACAAATGGTAACCCAGAGATGAGGGACAATCAAAGTTAAAACGTAAGGTCTCTTCAGAGACAAGTGAGGGAATTGTCAAATAGAGTCTTGCTTGGTAGGGTGGAACATACTTATGATCCCACTGAAGAATTTTAGAGGCTAAAGAAAGAGGATTATACATTTTACAACAACAGTAACAGTAAAGTCACTGAAGAACATTATTAATGGCGACAATAGAGTCACCAAAACAAAAAACAACAGCAGCAACAATAGAGTCAGCAAAAATATTAACAACAATAGTAATAGAGTCACTAAAGAACATTAACAACAGTAACAACAGAGTCACTGAAAAATAGTAACAACAGCAACGATAGAGCCATTGAAGAATATTAGCAACTACAGTAACAATAGAGTCACCGGTGCAAGTCCTTCCCAAGTAAGGATAACTAGGGACTATGAAGGAGGAGCTACCTGATACAGGAAATCATCCTAGCCCATACACAGTGAGTTGCTTAGAGGGAGAGATCCCTCCTGCTCAGTTCAGTTTTTTGATGCACTCTGTCTTGGATTCTTTCTAATATTCTACTTTATAGTGGTAGTTCTAATTTCCGACTTAAAAGTGTGACTCTTTCTAACTTAGATGCTTCCGTCATTAAATATTGCCTCCTGTTCAGGTTTAACATTGTGCCAAGAAATCTACATGTCCAGATTATTCAAGATTTAGAAATGTTCCAATATAAGGGAGAGTTATAACAAGTTCTTACAATTACTTTGCTAAAACAAACAAAACTCAAAACCCTGACTTCTATCTTTGGGCCAAATGGGAACTAATAGTAGAGTGAAGACTTGGCATGTCCGCCTTCATCTGCACCAGCATCCTGAAGACACTGATCATTCAAGCAAAGTCATCTGGAAACTAGAGACACCTAGCCTGCCTCAATAGCTTTCAGAACTGAAGGCTCAACAAGAAGAATAGCAGGGGGAATGCACTGCCAGGTTTTGCAACATTCTGTTCCAGAACCCCAAAGTTACCTAAAGGTCTCCAATCATTGTCTTAAACCTACAGGAAGGCAGGTATAGCCACCTTGGATTCCAGGAACATCAAAGCCTCACGGAATGGATAAGCTATCAGATGAGGGCAATTACCTTTGACAGCTGACGCGAGGTACTGGAGCAGAAGAGATGAATTTGCAACAGCCGGATAGATCTTTTTCATGATGACAGTGATAATGATTTCTGATCTGGACCAGCCTGCAGGACCACAGCTGAGGCAATGATCACACCTTGAGTAAGGCCGATGGAGTATGTGTATCCTTCACCCCATCTAAGTTCTATTTAAATCTAAAGGTACTTTATATAAGCACTCAGGGTCCCTGTGCTTTGATTAGATGGCTTTTCTTTGTTCTTTCACAATTATAAAAAGGTCTCCACTCTTGTCTGAAGAATATATGTATGCATTTTTAGCATTTAGTACAGTATGCCTTACATATGAAAGTGCAGGCAGATTATGGACACTAATGACATCTACAGAGCTCTTTCCCAGAAGGACCTTGGTTGATTTGTGCATACCTATGGATTGTCAGTCTAGTCAAGATGACTTGTAAACAAAGTTATCACGGGGCTTTCCCTATCTTTTCATGAAGTGATGTTTTTTCCATGTAGTAAAAAGTGGTCATCATTACATTATAAAATGATTTTTATAGCCTTGAATAAGTCCAACAAGTGTATGATGTTATTTCAAAATTAAAATATACTTCACTAAGAATAATATGCATTTATAAACTAGTAGAGTGCACTAAAATCATACAATTAGCCATACACATAGACTGGAGCTAACCTTTCACTACCATTCTTTTATTTACTTACAGTCTGTGTGTCTCCAACATTCATACTGAAAACTAACTTTGAAAATGATGAAGCTAAGATGAGAAGCCCATGGAAGGTGGATGGTGATGAAGTAGATACGAGGGAGTTTGCTTATCTATTTTTTTTCCATGTAGAAACAGAGTGAAAGATACCTGTCCACAATCCAGAAAGCAGGTTGGTTACAGACACTGAATTCCAGTGTTTGGGGGCTGTTTTTTTTTTTTTTCTAGACTTGAAAAAAAATACATTTTTTTTTTGCTGTTTATAAATCTATCTACTTGATGTCATTTTTGTGGTACCATGAAAACCAGACTGAGACACTATTGTATGTCCCTTACTTTTATTATTCTGAAGAATTTATGGAAATGTTCAGTAGCAAACATCAGAGTTCTAGATGCAACACGGAGTTATGCAAAGTAACAACTAAACATAGAAGACATTAGCTTTGAAGAGGGTCTCGTGAACAAAATAAGCCAGGTAAGTAGATCAAGAATTGCAGGTAAAGAAGTTTGCTTTCAGTTAAGCTTAACTTTCCTGATTAGGTAGCATTCAAGCAGAAACCAAAAATAATGAAAAAAACTCTAACACTTTGTGTATTGTATAGTGAGTGCCAAATAAATTTTAAGGCTCAATGTTAGTTGAGAAGAGTCTTGCAATTCACTGCATACTTGAAATAAATAATAGATTTATCCTGAAGGAAAATCCCATGCATTGTTAAACAATTGAGATATAACAAAAAATGAAATTTTGTTTGCAATTTCACCAAGAGAAATGGTCTCTTAGTGATATCAACAGAAAATAAATAGCTTCATATAATAACAATCACTCAATAGAGGACTGAAAACAACTTGCTGGTCTCAGAACTTCATTTTAAACACCAGTAAAGGTCAGTCTTCAGAAAAAAAGTTTTCATGCCTAATTGTCAGCTGTGAGACAGAAGTTTTGAACAATGTGACAAGACAGAGGTCCCAGGAGGCATTCTTACATGATCCCCAAACTGCACAACACGATTCTGATAAGCTGAAATTTGGATTGCTGACTTTCTCTTCATTTAAAATCAGATACTAATATTCATTCAGCGACACTTTAGTGACAACATCACATCCCAAATAATGCTTTCTTCTTTAAAGTATAACTTACCTCATGCTGGAAAAGTGAAAGGTGACATTCATCCTAGGAATATAGTTATGCCTCAAATGGATCCTTCCTGTCTGCCAATTCCAATGCCCTGGTCTAACCTCCAGCTTTATAGAGCGCCTGCTGTCTAGGGCCTTTCCTTTTTCTCTGCCCCTGATCCTAGTGGACTATGTAGCTGTCTTCCTCCCGTACACCATCCCACTGTCTCAGGTGCCTTGAAAGCACTCACTGGAAACATACTGGCCACACAGGTGATCTTTACTCTCCTTCTTATCCTCCGACTCTAATTACTAAGCCCCTGTAGCACAAATAATCAACTTCCAGAGATAGATATTGGGATTTAAGTTGAAGATCAGAAAAGCAAAGCAACCAACCACTAGAGAGACCTTTTACCTCTACAAAAATTTTAAGACTAAACAGGGCAAGATCTTGTCTCCACAAATTCTCAGTCTCCACACTCCACTGAGTTCCTGTCTCTTCCCCTTTATATTTCTTTCTCTGCTCAGCCATATCACTCCTGTCTCCACCTCTCTAGTGTTAGGAGTAAAGTGTGTGATCCCAAGTGCTGGGATCACCTTTGTATGAACTCTACTTCTCTTTTAGGCAGATTCAATCTTGTGTAGCCCAGGGTGGCCTTGAACTCACAGAGATCCACTGTCTCTGCCTCCTGAAATGTGGGATTAAGTCCATTTGATTCATTACATCTGTTAGTTCTCTTATTTCTCTGTTAAGTTTCTATTTGGTTGACCTGTCCATTGGTGAGAGAGGAGTGTTGAAATCTCCTATTATTAGTGTGTGGGGTTTGATGTGTGATTTGAGTTCTAATAATGTTTCTTTTACTTATGTGGGTGCTTTTATATTAGGGCCATTCTTATGGTTCAGCATACTTGATGCAGTTATAGTAATAGGCTGCTTTCCACCCCCTTTGTCAGCAGGGAACAATTCTGAGGCACTCAAATAAGTTAGGTAGGCCAGGCTTTGCCCTACCCTTTAATTTTCCCCCCTTAATGCCCCTAATTTTAGGAAGAGATAAATTGCTTATTTTTGCTTTCCAACAAGTGAAGCTATCCACTGTAGTTTCTCCTGGCCTTGGTCTTCTCTATAGAATCAAAAGGGAAGGGTGAACTTCTTGAAGATGAGTTTAGCTCTTTTCATGTCCACATCCAAACATATTTCCTTCTGTTTCTGACCAGTTCTCCTGCCTCTATATCTCTACAGAAGAATATTATTGTTTCTCAAGATATCATGTGAGCACAGCTGTGGTGCCCATCCCATTCCCTAAATTGCATTTCCTCATTAATCATGTCCCCTCTGTTTTTACTTGACAACTTTAAATTAAATCCTTTTCCATTTAAACAATGGTAAAATATCAAATGTTTTCTTCTACCTTTTTCTAATTAATTTCCTTAAACTATGTCACTTTCACCCAAATTATTTGAAAGCAATATCTCTGAGACTTTAAAATGTGTAGATAATGCTCTAAAATTTTCTGTATGTATCAGTCCATATAATTATTATAATTAAATTCTTCCAATACTGCATTTATGCATTGGGAAAATAAGGGACAGTGCAGTATATGAGTTGCTTAAAGTTTCAGAACTAGCTAAAGTTGGAGTTGAGATATGAACACGGGCAGTTTGCATCCAATACTTATCATTCCTCTCTTTCATATCCAGTAAAGAAGTTTACACCCAATGTCCTGAGTACCTCACACAGTACTCCATCCATCTACAATCCTAGGGAAACTATTCTTGCCAATTTCTACTCCTTGAAACTAATGGAGGATTTCAAGCCTACCTCACTTGAGATAACTGATACATTGTCTTTTCCTTGGATGTTACTTACTTTTTCTATAACATTTAGCCATATTCTAAATTTCTCATTTAATATTTCTAATATGGAACATGACTGATAGTTCTCATAATGTCTAATACTTCCACAGTTTATGTGACTTTAATAGTTGAATTATGGGTAATAATGATATCATATGTATCTGCACAAACAATTCATTTTTGTTACCTATAAAGTTGTATTGAAATTTTCATTTATGAGTGTTTTCTTAAATAAGGAACTTTAGATTTAAGAATCTAAATACATTTATAATTTAGTTGGTCAAAAGTATACTAGACATTCTTTTCTATTTATTTACTCATCTCTATCTATCTATCATCTATCTATCTATCTATCTATCTATCTATCTATCTATCTATCTTTCATTATTTATTTCTTTGTTTTCAAACAAGGGGTGAAGATATTCTATGGAAGCCATCATCTTTGTGAAAGATGTGTGTGTGTGTGTGTGTGTGTGTGTGTGTGTGTACAGATGTCAGTTGCCCAGGATTTCATAGTTTATTAACAAGTCTATCACCAACAGTGGTTATAGTTCCTGTGTCTAACACACATTACATTAGTGTAGGCCTGAACACAAGGGTTCCCCAAGGTTCTGTGAAAACTGACAGGCAGGCATCTCTGCTATGTTCCCCTAGGTCATGATGCACACACAAAGAACAGAAAGCCAGGGCAATCAAACTGTAATTGCATGTCCCAGATGCAGCAAGCCTGGGCAGCAAGCCCCAAGGAATTACATTCCCTGGATATATGTGAGCAGAGTAGAACACTGTCAAGGAAAACTGATTTGTTTTTCTCTCCAAGGTGATGTTTCTCTCCAAGACGATGGTGAGAAAATGGTGGAAAATAGCTTCTTCACGTAACAACACATTGTATTTTTAATAACTTTTTTTGGTGTATGGGAGTATAAAAGATGTTCCTGCTTTCCATTTAGGTGGCCAATCAGCCGCTCTGTCTTTCTGAGCTGAAAAGAGCTAATGCTGGGCTGCATTCTGGTGCAGGAGCTTCTAGCAATCTTTTTTCTCTCTGAACTTCTGAATATAAGTTCAGTTTCTATCTCCTTCTGTCAAGTTATTATATTTTGATATAACATAATACCAAATTATTTGTTTCAGTTTTGTTTTTCAAAAACACCATGACACAGATATATGTATCACATTAACTTAAAAAAAGTTTCTGCAAATTACTGTTTAATGGAGTTTCTGTTTTAAATTATATTATGAATCACCTTTCCTGCTCTATAGCTATCCTCCTGTCTCCAGAAATTTACCTAATGATGGCACATGAGTGACTAAATAATTTCTATACTTATTTTAAATAAACTTTGTTTTTCCTTTTCCTTTCTTTGTTTCCTAGAGTCTCAAAGTATTGTTTTCTGTAACTTCCTTGAAGAGTATTAAACTTCCTAGGAGAATGAGAAATGATACTAAAATCACTATGGAAAGGATAATGCCACTCTACACCAATTCCTACCATTCATTTTGAAGTAGCTCCAAATATTCTTTTCCAAATTTTAAAACTATTTTAACTTGCATTTTTTATGGGTTTCATTGTGATAGTTAAAATACATTATATTTATTATAATAGCAGGATAATTATATCATAACATATTATTATATTATCAGGATAATTAGCATATCTATGTTCTCAAATGTTTGTGATTTCTTTGTGTTGAGAGACATCCAAGTTCTCTTCTGTGCCAGCTATTTTGAAATAATTAATTCTAAAGCACAATCACCTTACTGTATCATCAAACATTCACAGCTTCTCCTTCCAGCTAATTGCATCTTTTATGTGTCAACTCTTCCTTCTATAGTCCTACTCTCTGGAGCATCTGGTAACCACTTTTTTCTCCCTGCTTGTATGAGATCACTTTTGATGTTACACAGATGAGTACCACGTTTGTCTTTCTATCACTGAATAAAACATTTCAATAAAAACATGTCCTCTATGCTCAGCCATGTTACTTTTGCTTCATCCTTCATCCATATTTATGGTCAACTAATATGCCATTATGGTCTTCTATGGAATCAACACCTAGGTTGATTCCAGATCTTTTCCATTGTGACCAGTGATTCCACAAACATGGACATATTGCAGTCTCTGCCAATTCAACATGCTGAATTTGCCCATCAGTGACAGCACTTTCTGCAGGATTGTGTAGGTTGTGTGTAATGGTATCCCATCATCTGTGAGGACTTTGCTCTTTCTTGTTTGAATGTCCTGTTTTCTTCCTTCCTCCTTCTCCCTCCCTCTTCCCTCCTCCTCCCCCCTCTCTCTTTGTTTTTCTAGCCATAACAGCCAGGACTTTCAGTACTGTTACACAAAAGTGATGAAAATGGGCATCCTTATCTCACTGCTCATGTTAGAGGACACTCTGGACACTACTCAGTTAAATGGGGAATGAGCTGTGATGTACGAAGACTTAATTTGTGACTTAATATCTGGCCTATCCTAGGGAATTTTCCACCTGTAGTTGAAAAGCATGTGTATTCAGCAGGGGCAGGATGGACTGATATGGCCAATGCTACTTTGCTGACCTTTTGCTCAGTTTTAGATGCAGAATGTTAATGTTCTCCTCTTATTTAATTGCAGTCCATTTCCCTCATCATATCCTCAGAATGATATTTGTTTTATAGTTATTGGTACTTGAGTGTTTCATTCATATACATATATGACCACACTTGTTTGATTATCTTGATAAATTGATCTTTTTACAACTAAATGATTTGTGTGTATGTGTATGTGTGTGTGTGTTTTGACAGGTTTTTTTGTAAAATCTATTTCATCTGTCCAGCATAACTACCATGCCCTGCCAGTGACTGTTGCTGGGGAAATGAAATCAAATTCAAGCTTCAACAGAACCAGAGGATTACAGAAGCTGCAATAGCTCAAGAGCCCTTTACTGGGCTCCTCTGAAGCTTTTATTCCAAAATACCTCAGGGTTAAAAGCAGGAGGTGAGAAGCAATGATAAGTATACAGAGCAGCCCCCATCACTATCTCCAGATATGCCCAGGATACACGGCCTTGCGGTCAAATGAAGGCTGTTTGCACAATGTCCTTGAGTGTCTAAGCTGCATTGCTAAGGAGCAGGAGAGGAGGTACCTTGCTTTCTGAATTCCTTCAACACGTGGAGGCATTCCTTGAGGCATTCCTCCCTGGGAAATAAACAAGGTCTATGGAAACAGGTTCATGCAGGTGTATAGTGTACAGAAGTCTATTACATGCGCACGTTTTTTTTTTCCTTTTCTGTGAACTCCTTCAGAGCAATACAAAGGGCATATGCTATATGGAGTTCATGAAGTATTAAAAACTGTAGAGTAAAATTAAAACCAGTGGTCCCAGAAAGGGAAGGAGCCAAGAAAACCAATTACACCAGCTACTCTAGGAGGTCATGATTTTATTGATGTCCTTGAGGAGTTGGTCCAACTGTTGTGGGACCAGCTGAGCCTCTGCAATATTGAAGCACACACATCAGGAAACTGTTCATAGGCAATGCGATGTCTCAGCAGTAAGTCATCAATGGCAGCTCAGTTTTTGTAAAAACAAGTATTTGGAGTTCCTTCATTTCTGTGTTTAATTGTCCGAAGAGAGAATCGACAGCACCGGCAGTTTTGCTGAGGAAGTCGCAAGCTAATTGGGGGATTTGCCTCTGAAAGTGCACAGTCAGTCCTCTTACTAGATGCCAGAAGGCAGCTACCATTTGGCATAGGTTTAACAGCTGCAGGTGGTCATTGCGAGCAGATAGCAAACTTCCAGTCACTCTGTTTATGTCAGCTAAAGAGTGCAACAGTGGAAAAACTCTGCCAATGGGGCAATATCCAGAGAATCTGAATGGCAATGTCCAAAAAGCTGTGTGGTTACATAGAAAGGCAAAGACATATTTCCTTTCATAACACAGTTAGGGGCTGTTATAGTTACTATTAGTACAATCAATACATAAGCAATGGGCCTGCACCCAAAAGGCAATTGATAAGGCTGATTAAAATGTCTTAATTGGATCGAAGTGACATTAGCACTTGTGACATTAACATAGTCATTATACTTTATTGACAATCAAACCAGATTCTTTGAGATGATAATCAGATTGTTCATCCTGAACATAAAGTGAGGTTTTGACGTGGTATCTGTAGCCATTTTGACCCCAGAAGTTGTTCATTAAGAGTAACAGTGGGTCCAAAGAAGAAGTCTACTTTTAAAATGGCATTAGAATAAAAAACATCTGTGTATCATATATAAAGTTAAGGTCTTTAAAAGTAGTAAAACGTAGATAATTTTTTTAAAAAAAAAATCTGATCAGAGATATTCTTCCAAAGGCCTCCCATACAATTTTGGCTAAATATCTAAAATTCATTCTTGCATCATCTAATGGAACCAATAGCAGTTTCATAATATATGAAAGTACAATTTAGCAACCATGGAGAACCAATTACAGCTGAACTCACAATAAAGACCGATGTCTTTATTGTAAATCTCTTGTACAGTGTGAAAATGAAAGATAGCTAACATTCCAAAGAACATTGTTGTAGGGACAATAGTTAATCCTCCTGCCCCTGAATAAAGTACTCAGCCTCTTGTGTAAAGTTATTTTTTCTTTTTCTCTCTTTTCCGTCCACAACTAGCTAGTGTTACTTGTTGCTTCTGAGGCATACTCTCCACTTTATAGATGGTGTTGTGTTTCTGTTTCAATCATGCTTCAAGGTGGCTCTCATTAGTGAAACTGTGATGATTCATGACAATGTTTTAATCTTCATGCCAGCACCTGAACATCCTTTTCTTCTCCTGTGAAACTACAAACCCACCACTAACACCACAGCTTCTTAAGGCCAGGGGTCCAAAGGGTTAAATATGAGAAACAGCCATCTGACATGACCCGCGGAGCTTGTTTCCTATAGGATTAGTTTCTCCCATGAAGAAAGGAGGAGTTGAAATGGCAATGGAAGGACAAGTACTGATGGTACAGAGTGTTTACGGTTTAGACAGGAAAAGAAGTTTTGCAAGAAAGAGACTGGAGCATCAAGCATATAAGCTTCTTGTAAACTTAATTTCTTGATCATTCCTCTTTATTGGGGACTAGGAAGTCCCCAACAAAAACTGATATGAGTGGTATATACAAGATGAATTTATTGTCTTATCAATTGGTGAACCTGAAAAAAAAATTTAAAAGATACTATTATCTTCATTTTGCAAAACAGTAGCCATTTTAAATAGTGGTGATGAAACTGTAACATACTGAGAATCAATCACAGGATTAAACAGATTAGAAGTATCCTTTAGTAATATCTGTACAGCACACAGGTCATTTTGTTGTGTTGATGAAAAGGACATTTGTACAATCTTTATGGATGGTCCAGTCGAGGCTGTCCATCTGCAATTAGCTCCCTCAATGGGGAAAGTGTGAAAGATTTTTGTAAACTATCCAGAGAGCAGATTTTAAAAAGAAGAATAGTTTCCTTCAAGCTTAACGTTGACAATGTATACAGAAGACTATATAATGGTAGATATAAATGGGTTTCTCTCTCCAATCTTGTTTTTGTAAATGAATTACATTTCTATTTAACATGACTCCAAACAATTCCTTACCACAGTTTTTATTATGACTAAGTTTTTCCAAATGGTTAAAACTTAATGAAATTTGCAAATATATAAGTAGTTATATTGATTAGACATACATTTTAAAATTTTTCTTACCTGAATAGATTATTATCACCTTAGAAATTTATAAATCTTAATTTTCCAACATATGTCACCCTTAAACCCCTTCATTCATAGCCTTCTATAACTTATTCAGACCTTCTGTGACTCTAAGATTTTATGGTTTTCTCCTTTCCTGTTTATTCTTTGGGACAAAAATCTCATTTTATCATACAAAAAAAAACTTTACACAAATATTGTTTCAGAATATGATATGATTGCAATGTCCCTGAATTTTTTTAAATATTTATTTATTTATTATGTATACAATATTCTGTCTATGTGTATGCCTGCAGGCCAGAAGAGGGCACCAGACCTTATTACAGATGGTTGTGAGCCACCATGTGGTTGCTGGGATTTGAACTCAGGACCTTTGGAAGAGCAGGCAATGCTCTTAACCTCTGAGCCATCTCTCCAGCCCCCCCTTTTTTTAAATTTATTTATTATGTATATAGTGTTCTTGGCACCAGATCTAATTATAGATGGGTGTGAGCCATCATGTGGTTGCTGGGAATTGAACTCAGGACCTTCAGAACAGCAGTCAGTTCTTTTAACCTCTGAGCCATCTCTCCAGCCCGCAATGTCCCTGAATTGCTGATTGGTAGGAGGCATCTTGCCACAGACATTCCTTGGTCAGGTGGCAGCGTTACTCCCATGGGCATAAAGCATTCTACGGGAACTGGGTTCACACAGCAGGATATTGTAGGAGAGTCTATTGTGTGCAGGCTACACACAGTTCAATTTGACCTTTGCTGCTGTTAGCACAGAAGAGTGTTTTTTTTTTTTTTCAGTGCTTCCACTTTAAGCCTCTGTGTTACTGGTGATATAAGTGTTTGCAAACAGCATTAGACTGAATATTTAAAAATTTTTGTTCAGTCTATGTCCTTTAGTTTGAAACTTTAATTAATTTATACCCAAGATTATTATAAGAGCTATTGTTTCCATTTTAATGTTTTATAGTTAGTTTGAATATCTGTTGTTCCTTTCTTTGACTATTATTGTCAATATCTACTTTATACAAGCTTTTATGATAGCAGATTTTTTTTCTTCTAGTTGTAGGACTTCATTGAGCATATCCAGTGATGCTGGCCTAAAGGTAATGATTCCTTTCAGTTTTTCCCTGCCAGAAAACAAAACAGGAACAAAACAAAAAACAAAAACAACAATAAACATTATTTCTTAGCATTCCTGGCTGACTTTTTTTTAAATTTATTTCAGTACTTTGAATATATTTTATCCCAAACTTTCCGAGTCTGAACACACTTTGTTAAATATACTGTGGCCTGGAGAAGAACTTTTTGGGATGAATAAAATCAATGTTGATCATTTTTTTTCTCTAGGATTTGCACATTTTTCACTTATGGCTTCATTAATATTCTTTGTGTTCTCTTTATTTCTTGTTCCTTGGACTCCTGCAACTCATTTTTCCCACTTAATGGGTTCCCACAGATCTTATAAACTTTCTTTGTTTTTGTTATTTATCTTTCTCTGAATATTTAAAAAGATCTGTATTCAGTCTAAAACAGATTATTATGTTTGTTTTTTGTTATATTTTTATTAGTTTGTTGTATTAAGCTGTAAGACTTTTGTTCTCTTAAGACTTATGGGCCACAGGCACAGGTCTTAAGAGTACATAAAATAATACATAAAATAATGCATAATGATGATGATGATGATGATGATGATGATGATGATGATATTGCTATTACTCTTAGGTACCCACCATAACTAGATGGTGTGACCCTATTACTGGAGACACCACACTCCTTGTCAGACACAGAGGAAGCAGTCTTGAACTGAACAGGAAACCTTCTATCTGCTGGTTGGCTTTCACATCGTTCTAAGTTGCCACATAGATTGCTGAGCATGAAACAACTTCAATAATTTTACCCAACACTGAATTCAGCAAGCCAAAATACTGCATTACCAAAGAAGATGAACTCATTAGTGCAATAGTTGCAGGATGGTTATGGGAATAACCAACTACTTTCTTACTGGATTTTAGGCTTGCTCCACAGGAAGGATTTCATATCTGGTATTGTAAGCCTTGTCAATGGTGCATGTATGGGCAAGTCATAACCTGCATGACTATCTAATTATTGGCATCTATAGTTGTACCGCCCTTAATGTGCCCAATATTGTCTAATTATTGGAATTTTTATACTTTTGTTGAACAAAGAAAATGGGTTGGGTTCAGGAGCTGGTTCATAAATAATCTTAGTAATTTTCAAACTCTATAAGAATAAAATTGGAAGAGTCACAATTCAAGAGTTTTCTTCAAGGCATGCATGTTTCAGTCTACGAACTTACAAATATTTAAAACTAGCCACTTGGATGACTTTTTTGTCTGTAGTATTTGTATAATAAAAAAGCAAATGTTGAGATTTAAATAAAACAATAAATTACTTTGAATGTTTGTATTAGCCTTTAGGTATTTTGAATGTATTTACATATGTCAATCTTGGAACAGTAATTAACTGGAAGTTAACTTTTGTACTATGAGCACCATCTTGGTCCTCACACATATCCAGTGTCTTCTGGAACACACCCTATTGCCCCTGACAGAAAGGCATAGGATCAGTGTAGGAACTGATCCTGGCTTATTTTTGACTTTGGAGAACTGATTGGATTACCTAAATGAATAAGAAGAAACTCTTATTCATTTAAACACTAAACAAAGAAAGCTAATACATTGTCAATTATACGTTGAAAAGATTTCCTATAGAACAAGAACTTAACAATGGTAGAACTCCACAGCTAGATACTCTAATAGAGACCCTTTCCTCCCAGTAGAAAGACAGTATTCTTCCTCTTCTTCCTCCTTTTATATTTATTTACTGTGGTGGTTTGAATAAGAATGCCCCCCATGGGCTCATATATTTAAACGCTTCATTACCAGGGAGTAGCATATTAAGAGGTGTGGCCTTGCTGGAGTAGGTGTGGCCTCTTTGGAGAAAGTGTGCCACTGGGTGTGAGCTTTGAAGTTTGGCCCCGTGGCTTTCTTTCCCTGCTGCCTGCAGATCTGGGTGTAGAACTCTCAGCTATTTTCCAGCTCTCTATCTCTCTGTGAGCTGCCATGGAACCAAACTTCTGAATCCGTAAGCAAGCCCAATTAAATGCTTTCTTTTGTAAGAGTTGCCTTGGTCACTGTGTCGCTTCACAGCAATAGAAGAATGACTAAGGCATTTACTCATACACATACGTAATCTATATGTATGGAGTGCTTACCAAATATGAGATCAATACCTAGACCATAGTATTTCCTGACAGAGGACCCTGGAGCTGCAAGCCACCAAAACTAACCTTTTAATCAGGATATCATATTAAGAGATTTTCTTAGCACTGTTTTCCCGGAGCTGCAGGGAAGAATTGAGGAAACTTAATGACAGGCAGTGTTAAAGGGCACATACAGAGACTCGGTGAGTGCTAGACCTCAAACTCAACAGTGACGTTGTAAAATAACATTTTAGCACAATTTCTGTGGAGGGTAGCATGGGTCTGAACTGCTAATGAAATGGGAGCCATGGTGTAGATACTAATTACATCAGTAGGGCCATAAAAGTGGGAAAAAGGGACAAACGGGAATAAAATAAAGTGTGGCATAAACAAATCTTCAATGAAGTGGACCTCTGTTGTGGTCCAGCTGAGGGTCTGATAATATACAACGGCAGGTATTCCTTGTCACCCTTCAGGACTCACGGATTCTGATTTGACTTCAAAGGGTACATTACTTCACTTTGCTGTTGAACTCATCATTTTGCTTAAGTAAAATAAACTTACTATTATGTTAAGATTTAAGTCAAAATCAATAACACGACTCAGTCAGAGACATAATAACAGATTTTGCCTTCTGTTTCTTGCTCTTAGTCTGATTAAGTTTTAGCACAGATGGACACTTGTGATGGGTGTTTGGTGCCTGAGCACCTTACAAAACCTAGTGAATGTTTTAAGATACCACCCTGGCTGTTTGACAGTATGTTGAGTTGTTCAGGCGCCTGAAAGAACATTGCACATAGAAACAATTTACAGAAAAAGAAGGTATTTGTTTAGTGTTTGCCATCATGTAGGAGTCAGCATCATCTTTTGGAGCTGACAGGAAAAGAGAGTCTGGCTTATAATAGTACAGAATTATAGTTAAAACAGAAAAAGCAGGTTTTGGGAATGTCCCCTTGGAGCTGAGAGCCTGTGTGAGCTGTCCAGCTAAGGACATGGGTTCCTTACAATGGATTCTTTGGAGGTGGCATAGCTGGCTTTCAATGAGTCGTTTTGATTTGAATGAGGAAGCAAACATCAGAAAAACTGGTAATTGCTTAGTCCTGACCTCTCCTGCCTGCTGCTGAGCTTGCGTGATTGACTCCTCCTGTCACATAGACTGGCCATTGTCCACTTTTATATTTATTCTCCCAGCAGTCAGAAGAAGAGCTCCAGAGAGGTCTATTTCACCGTGTATTCTGAGTCTCCATGTCATAACTTCTAATCAAAAAAAAAAAAAAAAAGGAGGAGGAGCGAAATATTAGTTAAATCCAGGAAAGGAATTACATAAATTTATTTCCACAGCAATGCTGTTGAATATTTCATTGGATGACAACTTTACACTTTGTTTTGAGAAAAAGAGAAGCAGGAAAGGTCAGAAGTGTGTGTCCCTTCGGTTTAGAAATGCAGTTCTCCAGGGTGTCTGAGAGGAGTCTGAATTCCAGGCTGGAGACGAAGAACATTTCCAAAGCTGAAATCAATACAAGTCCCCAGAATAAAGGAATGTGAGCATGGGGCCGTCATGCCCTCAGCATGCTGCTGACCCTCCACTGATGCTCCAGGCTCGTGATTAAGACTGGGCATCTGGGTTTCTGAAATGGTCCGTGTGATCAGGTGGGAAGATGAAGCCAACTGCTGTGAGGAGCCTTTGCTAATGCTTACCAGTAGTGGTGCCCGAAGGAAGCAGAGATCTGAACTCTCTCTCTCTCTCTCTCTCTCTCTCTCTCTCTCTCTCTCTCTCACACACACACACACACACTTTTGTTTCTATAAGTGGAATATATTCACATCCCCTATGTATACAATTCAACTCATGTCCATACATGCACGCTGCCCATTACAGAGAAAGCAAGGGTAGGTATTGTATCTCCAGCTCCTGAGTTCTCTTTGGCCTGTGTTGTATTGTGATTATTTATTTCTAAGCTTGTTCTTAAGATCCACGGTTACCTCTAGCTCCCTTGAACTAAAAATAATCTTTGCTCCTAATTACTTATAGGATAGAGGCCATGGAGAAACTATTTATAAGCAAATGTAGAAAGTGATAAGCCAATATCAGAGTTTCTTCATACCGGCTTAAAAATATAGTAGAGTCAATGGGAAGATACTTCTAAAAATATTTATTAAATAACGAATGTGTGAAGAATCAGAGGGAGATAGGAAGACAAGGAAAGCAAAGCTGGATCACTGAGATGGATGGCAGCTTCTTGGTTATTTTGAGAGGAAATGTCAGGAAGACATGGGGGTGGGCACATAAGCAGTAGCAATAGGGGAGGGGAAGGGCCCTGTAGACTCATAAAATACTCAATCTAAGTTGTCAGCTTCCAGGTTTTAGGGCTCCTTCCATCCTAGGCTTAGTCATCTAACTTTCCTTGATGTTCTGTATCAGGCAATGAGCTCAGTCATTCCCTATACAGCCCCCAACAACCCTGTTACATTTCTTGAGGGCCTTCTCCAGGATTTGAAAAGACTGAGGGTCACATATCTGATTGAAATGCACAGGGATAAGTTGTCTGGGGGAAGTGAAGCCTTCCTAAACCACAAATACTACCATCAGTGAGCTAAGGGAGAGACAAATCTTTATCTAAAACTAACCAAAAGCATAGAAAGCTTATCAAAATTAGAAAAATCAGGAATGAAAAGAGGGACATAACAAAAAAACATGGAGGAATTACAGAGATCCACCAGGTCATAACTTCTAAAACCTGTACTCCACATTATTGGAAAACTTAAAGGATATGGATAATTTTTCTGGATAAATGTCACTTATTGAAATTAAATCAAGATCACATAAGCAAGTTACATATACCTATAACTGCTAAAGAAATAGAAACGGTCATCAAAACTCTCCCAACCAGAAAAAGCTCAGAAAAAATTTCAGCACATAATTCTACAAGATTTTCAAAGCAAAAAACCCAGGAAGCCAAAATAATCCTGTATGAAGAACTTCTGGAGGCATCACAATCCTTGACTTCAAACTCTACTATTGAGCTACAGTACTGAAAACAGCCTGGTACTGGCATAAAAACAGTCAGGAGGACCAATGGAACCGAATTGAAAACCTGGATATTAATCCACACACCTACAAACACCAGATCTTTGACAAAGAAGAAAAAATATAAAATGGGGTAAAAAAAAACATATTCAACAAATGGTGCTGGAAAAACTGGATATCAACATGTAGAAGAATGAAAATAGATTCATATCTATTGCCATACACAAAACTCAAGTCCAAATGGATCAAATACCTTACCATAAAGCCAACCATACTGAACCTCATAGAAGAGAAAGTGGGAAGTACACTTAAATGCATTGGCACAGAAGAGCACTTTCTAAATATAACCCCAGTAGCACAGATGCTGAGACCTCCTGAAACTGAAAAGCTTCTGTAAAGCAAAGGACATGGTCAACAAGATAAAACGACAGCCTTCAGAATGGGAAAAGATCTTCACTAACCCCACATCAGACAGAGGTCTGATCTCCAAAATATACAAAGAATTCAAGAAACTGGTCACCAAAAGAACACATAATCTGATAAAAAAAATGGAATATAGACCTAAACAGAGAACTCTCAACAGAGGAATCTAAAATGGCTGAAAGACACTTAAGGAAATGCTCAACATCTTTAGCCATCAGAGAAATGCAAATCAAAACAACTCTGAGATTCCATCTTACACCTGTAAGAATGGCCAAGATCAAACACACTGATGACAGCCTATGCTGGAGAGGTTCTGGGGTAAAGGGAACACTCCTGCATTGCTGGTGGGAGTGCAAGCTGGTACAACTCCTTTAGATATCAGTGTTGCGATTTCTCAGAAAATTAGGAATCAATCTACCTCAGGACCCAGCATTACCACTTTTGGGTATATACCCAAAGGATACTCAGTCATACCACAAGGACATGTGCTCAACTATGTTAATTGCAGCATTGTTTGTCATAATCAGAACCTGGGAACAATCTAAATGCTCCTCATCTGAAGAATGGATAAAGAAGATGTGATACATTTACACAATGCAGTACTACACAGTGAAAAAAAATAATGACATCTTGAAATTTATAGGAAAGTGGATGCATTGAGAAATCATCATATTGAGTGTGGTAGCCCAGACGCAGAAGGACAAAAATAATATATACTCACCCACCAATGACTTTTAGAAATAAAGCAAAGAAAAACCAGCCTACAATTCACAATCCCAGAGAATCTAGACAACAAAGAGACCCTGTTTACAGGCCAATCTGATGGAGTAATTTTTTCAGTTGAGGTTCCTCTTCTAAGATGACACAAGCTGGTGTCAAGTTGAAACCAACAACAAAACAAAAAACACTTTAAGTAATTAATGCAATTGTATTTATTTAACATATACTAAAAATGTTTCAATTTTATATATGCTGTCAAAGAGTTAACTGGCGTAGGTTTACTATTTCTGCCTACATAAAGTGACGGGTGTTCCTTGTGTCATAGAATTTCCTGTGCTCACAGTACACCATTCCCAGTTATTAGGTTTCTAAAGAATAATGTTATCCCAGAGATACTGAGTATATGTAACTCATACACAGTTGACTGTTAGCAAGATGTAACTGGTGTCTTAACACTACCTGCAACTGTCAGCTCAGAGCAGCGTAATCTTTTTCTAACTTGACCTCCACCAGTTCTGTGTAAATTGCCTAGCTTCACACTTTACATACCTGCTCTGTCTATAAAGCTGCTGTGCAAGCAAGGAAGATTTAGCAAAAACAAGAAAAGGGTAACAGATCTCTTTTTTTTTTTGATGTCTTTTTTTGGTTTTATTGTTTTTTTATTATTTATTAAAGATTTCTGTCTCTTCCCCACCACTGCCTCCCCCTTCCCTCCCCCTCCCCCAATCAAATCCCCCTCCCTCGTCAGCCCAAAGAGCAATCAGGGTTCTCTGCCCTGTGGGAAGTCCAAGGACCACCCTCCTCCATCCAGGTCTAGTAAGGTGAGCATCCAAACTGCTTAAGATACCATCTTACACCTGTCAGAATGGCTAAAATCAAAAACACCAATGATAGCCTTTGCTGGAGAGGTTGTGGAGAAAGGGGTACACTCATCCATTGCTGGTGGGAATGCAAACTTGTGCAACCACTCTGGAAAGCAGTGTGGCGGTTTCTCAGAAAATTCGGAATAACCTACCCCTGGACCCAGCAATACCACTATTGGGAATATACCCAAGAGAGGCCTTATCTTACAACAAAAATATATGCTCTACTATGTTCATAGCAGCATTGTTTGTAATAGCCAGAACTTGGAAACAACCTAGATGCCCTTCAATTGAAGAATGGATGAAGAAAGTATGGAATATATACATATTAGAGTACTACCAGCAGTAAAAAAACAAGGACTTCTTGAAGTTTGCAGGCAAATGGATGGAAATAGAAAACACTATCCTGAGTGAGGTAAAACAGATCTCTTTTAATTTGGTATTTTAAATATCTAGCCATGAGGTTCTCATAATAACCATAATAATCAGAATTTCTTTTTTTCCTCACTGTTACACGTTTGAGAGCTGTAAATTCAGTATCTGAAATCACACAAACAGAGCCATCCCAAAGATTCTTAAACCCAAGTCCTCAGAAATAACCATTTTCTCATCTATTAGGCCTGCCAAAACATACTTGATGGTTTGTCTTTTGATCAACAATGACTCCACTAACAATTTTAGAATGTGGTCAACATGAGTGATAGTCATGACCCCCTCGGTAGTAAGGTGAAAGGGGGAGTTTCATGGGCTTGGCAAGATCCAGGATTTATTACCAGTACAATTATTAACAATACAATTTGAAGACTTCCCACAGAATTTATGTAAAGTTCTGAAAACTGAAAGATGTGTTTCTAACTGACTTTAAATCTCTTAATTATTTGGGGAGCATCCCTGTCATTTACCCTCTGCATTCAGACAAAGCATATGTTTCTTTCAGTTCACATAA
This sequence comes from Alexandromys fortis, assembly GCF_014885135.2. Lineage (NCBI taxonomy): Eukaryota > Metazoa > Chordata > Mammalia > Rodentia > Cricetidae > Alexandromys > Alexandromys fortis. The sequence continues at coordinate 8,012,921 of NW_026067901.1, read as the reverse complement.
ATTGAAGCTGCTACAACATCTATCTTCCATTACATAGAAAAATCTGAAAAGTCAACAGCTATATATGCATCCCCTGGGAAGCAGTGGTTTCTTTCTTCGTTTTTGATGTTGTTGCTTTCCTGCTTTGGCTGGTAAAGATGACTAATGGAAGTCTCCATCACTACTGCACAAGAACAAAGGGTCAGCACTGAGGGATGCCGACCACTGGGCCCTAATCAATGCTTCAGAAATCAGAAACAAATTACCAGCTAGGCAGGTTTCTGGACTCTGCTTCCCCAGCTGCTCCTAAATTATAACTGCTCCCATGAAAGGAGTAAGGAAAAATGCCGCTTGGCCATTTGTAGGGGAAAACAATATCACACGTTTTTACAAGTGACTTCTTTGACATCTATGATTAAAGTAATACACACAAACTGCCTGAAAATGGTTTAGTGCTGGAGGCCTAAGCAGTGCTCACATTCTTCCGTGGTTCTACCATTGTTATGTAGGAACCTGACCCTACATTGAATCCTTAGTCATCATCTAGTGTGAACCTCTTCCCAACATACCCAAGAATGTCTTTAACAAAAATCCAAGTGATTTATTTTTCAGACTTGCTGCTTCTTACTTACTTCAATTCATGAAAAATGACTTTTTAAAATTATGCCTTCTTTTGTGTCCTGCCTGTACAACTTGGGCAGCATACTGTCAGCATTCGAGACAAAGGCAGTTTCTTTCCCAGTGGCTAGCTTTGCCAGAAAGAAAACAAACTCTATATGGAGGGTCTTCAATGCCCATCACCTGTTTGTTGAAGTAAATCAATGCGGCCAGGAGCAGGTGTGTCTCACTGTCATGAAAAACCTTATGTTATTAAAGCATTTTAAATGCAAAAAAGTTAGAGAAAAATATTCAAAGTGTTAAAAGTTTCTGATTAAATTACCCCAAGTGATAATATGTTTCTCATACTCTCTATTGAATTGGAGGTTTCTTATTATCTTTTCATAGAGCTGCTGTTCACAGAAATGTCTGTAAGCAGATTATATCGCCAGAGATGAAATATATATTGGATAATTTTATGTAAATTTGACACTAGCTAGAGTCATCTGAGAGGGAGGAACCTCAATTGAGAAAATACCTTTATAAGATCAGGGTGCAGCCAATCCTGTAGCATACTACATGTTCTTACTTAAAAAATTGATGGGGGAGAATCTGGCCCACTGTAGGTGGTACCACCCCTGGACTGGTCCTAGGTTCTGTAAGAAAATGGGCTCAGCAAGCCAGTAAGCAGTGTTCCTCCATGGCCTCTGTACCAGCTCCAGCCTCCAGGTTCCTGCTCTGCTTGAGTTGTTGACTTGGCTATCTCCAAAGATTGTATAAATTGATGATATGACTGCTCCACAGTATGCTTAAGGGGAAGGTTTTTATTGTAGATACAACCTGGGGAACAAAATGTTATGCAAGAGACTTTACTAGGAGAGACACATATGCATGCATGAACGTGTGTGTGTGAGTACACACACAGATCTGTTCACTCCAGAAAGGGAGCTTAGGACAGGCTAAAATAATGATAATACCAAAGTTCAACTTGGTTGAACGAATGAGGTTTTACTGGCGTTATTAGCAGTAGTAAGGGTAAGGGGCTACTTAGGAGCAGGGATCACTCAAAAGTAGCTGCATCACTGAAAAGCCCACCCCAATATGGGTGAGGACTCACAAAAGTTGAAACCATGGAGCAACACACACACACATATGCTCTCACACACATGCACACACACACGTGCGCACACACATTCACGTTTTTACACAGTCTCTCTCTCTCTCTTTCACACACACACACACACACACACAGAAACACCTACTCACACACAAGCCCACACACATGCTCGCACATACGTACACACATACTTCCCCACATGCTCATACACACCCACACATGTGCATGCGCACATACACAGACATGCATGCACACATACTTGAACTCACATGCTCACACACGCATGTGCTCACACATGCACACACAGAGTTGTTTACTCCTTTATAAACGTGGAATGGGCTTTTGAGAATTTCACAAGCTCCACCTTTCTCTGACATGGATTTCTATTTACCTCTTGTGTTTTATTAGCCTTGCCCTCTCTCCTCGAGGGACTGTTTCGAATGAAAGGCAAGTGCCACACAAAATTGTGTGCTGGGCCAATCAAGAACCATCAAAGTCACCCCAGGCCAGTGGCACCTGGGTCATCTCATATGAACATATATGAAGTTGACAGATAACAGAAAGGCAAGTTTTAGAAAGGGATTTTATCAAAGGTGTGGACTTAAGATGAAGAAAGCAGGGGACTCCTGTTACTAGAGACAGGTCCCCAGGCTGTGTTGTCACTAATGGTCCCTCTTTGCCTGAATGCAAAGGCTTTGTTGAAATGAGGCATGGAGCTGAGCAGGGCAGTCCTGTTGTCCCACTCACACGGTGTTTTGTGGACTTCTCCATTCCAGTATCTGACCAGAATGTCAGGGGCCAAGAAAGTCTCTGATTTCCTGTAATTTCTAGGCAGCTGTGCTTTCTTGCTATGAAAGAGGAGAAAACATATAAAATGAGAAACCGTAAGACAAATGACTACCCCCAAACATATTTGTTATTTCTGGCTTCTGTCCAGGGCTGATAGAATGACAGGACCAAGAGCATTGCAGTTTCTGTCAAAGACAGACCTGTCAAGAACAACGAGCAGAGGTACTCATTTGTGAGGTCCCATCCCAACTGCTCACCCACTTTCTTTCTCCTTTTCTTAATACTGTATTGAAAATCACTACAATAATTTGACTCAGACCCAATCTAACCTAGGTTTGTTCCAACAATTAGATCACTCTTTTATTACAACTAGAGGTATGCTTTCGTTGGCTAATTTGTTTCTTTCATAAATTAATTGAAATCCTGGAGGTACAAAGCAGAGTTACAGTTTGGGACCCCACTTTCTCATTTATTAGTTATTGGATAATTAAGATTTTAGCCATTGAGGTCCACAGTTTTACAATTCTAAAGGTGATAATTAATACTATGGATCGTTATTGCTATCATCACTACATGAAATCTTGAACAGAAAAACAACAGTGGTATAACCTCTGTCAAGATCTCTTGTTTTTATGCCACATACTTAAAGTCCTTTGTTGAATATTCAGTAAATATTGAAATTTGTCTTCCTGTTGGCTATAAAATTGAGCTTGATGGCACCTTTGTGACCATGTAACTGCACTGTCCTAAGGAAGAGTAAGTCTGAATTCACAAGACTATTTAGTTTTTGAATAGTGGGTTGGAGGTGAATGAAAACATCAACAAAACCAAGAGTAGTGTTGAGCTAAAACATCAAAGTGTAGGTGACACAGAACTTGCAGTATGCATGGTCACAGCCCAAATGTCTAGCTGCTGGTGAATGGATAGTCACAATATGGAGTGACCAAAAGGTGAAGGGAACATGATTGAGAATAAAGAATGGCAGCTGGGACATGCTAAGATATGCGCAAACCTTGGAAATGCTTTGCTAAGTAGAGGAAGCCAGGTACAGAATACTGCAATGAATTCCATCTGTATGAACTACAAGAAGATCAAGTCCACAGACACATAAAGCAGTTCTGAAGCTGCCTGCACTGTGGGTAGAGTTGTAGAGGCTGGAACTCAGCTCCAAAGAGATTTCTGGAAGAGTGAAAAATTCTAATGCGGGATTGGAATAAGGTTCACACACCTCTTCCCTACAAATAGGTAAGCTTTACAGTATTTACATTGAAATTTAACAAATCTATTAAAATTTCACATATTCAGCCCATGAATTATATATTTATACAAAAGATATACATTGGGATCATATTTACTCCTTAATTTGGGGACAGAGAAATATTTGAAATCTAAATAGTTGCCATATACCACAGCACACCTAAATGTTCATGATGAATATCACACATGAACCATTAACTTCACACACCTATGGTGACTGAACTAGTTTTCACAGCATAAAGCACCATATAGGTATTTAATGCAATAAGGGATTGCATGAAAAATTTACCAGGTATATTGTTCAATATAAAAAGCAAAATCTATAATGGGATAAATACAATACAGGAAGGAAAGGAGTCAGTGGGTGTGTACTGGGATGTAACAGCCCTGTGTTACATGGCTGTATATGGAGCCCGTACTGGGATGTGACAGCCTTGTGTTAACATGACTGCACATGGAGTCCAACACTGTCTCTTGTCATGGGAAGGATACCGGCTTATGGATTTTCAAAGATTTGGTTTCCAATTATGGTGACATAATGTTTAATGGCAGGAATATGTTCTGAGAAATCTATGTTGCATCACAAATTCAACATTCTGTGACAATCATAGACTGTATTTCCACAAACTAAGATAGCTCTATGTCAGCAGGCAGTACAATCTCATCTGACCACTTTTTCATATGTGACCCTTCCTTGGCCAAAATAATTATGAAGCACATGAAAATATGTTGTTTTATAACTTTTTTATGTATTGTGCACTTTACATTATTCTACTCAAAAATCTTTAAGTTTAGAAACTACTAACTTCTTCTTCAGAGTATTTATTGAGTCAGCTTTGCTCAATACACCTGTGGATAATAGCTAGAAAAGGTGAATATATTATGAAAATCATGCTTTGGTTTTTGTTTGTTTGGTTGGTTTTCTGTTTCTGATTTTGATTGTCAGAGACCTGTGGAAGTTACAATCCCAGAGGAACAGTTGTTCAGACTGGATGAATGCACATACTAGCTCTATTATTCCTTGGGGACTTTGCCAGTTCTTGGCTTAGGAATGTCCCTGTCAGAAGGCAGCTTTTGGAAGAAAGATACATGCATAAAACTTTAAATAAATACACATGACTAAAAGGAGAAGTTAGAGTTGACACGTTTCTAACATATGCTGGCTTCTCCTGAACAATTTTGATGAATTATGAGGTTGTACAAAGTGCACAGAGAGTTCACTGAAATTGTTTAAGAAACTAATATATAAAACTAAGTTTAAAAGTATTTAAAATTAGGACTTCTGCCACACTGCTGCTGCCAATATGTCCACAGGTATGCCTCCAGGAAGTTCAGGTACTGCTGCTGGCAATAGTCAAAGACTGCAGCAAACATAAAATCAAATAGACGAGGTGGTTGATATCATGAGAGTCAACGTGGATAAGGGATTAGAAAGAGTTCAGAAGCTCTCAGAGTGGGATGACTGCGCAGATGTACTGCAGGCAGGGGCTTTTCAGTTTGAAGCAAGTGCTGCCAAGCTGAAGAGAAAGTATTGGTGGAAGACCTGCAAGATGTGGGCCATAGGGATCAGTTTCCTGGTGATTGTTGTCATCATCATTATTATGTGGTGTGTCTCTCGGAATGAAGAACCTGGTGAAACCAAAGTCCACTGTCCAGGAGCATCTTCAAGACTTTCTGCTTAGAACCTGCTGTGCCATTGAGCTTACCTGCTGTCTTTTTCCAAATGATTATTTTTGTTAGTTTACATACAGTTGAGTGCCAAGGAAATGTGCCTTTGTTTTAATATATACTCCAAATGAGGGGGGGGCGGGTAATGACCTCCGCTGCCTACCTTTTGCACAGTGCCTTTATAGATTTATGCACCAACTAGGAAAGAGGACTTCTGGTGCTCCAGAGTGCTAGAGTCTGAATGGATGTTGTCACTAAGGACTTGCTGTGGATTCCAGGAAGGGGATTGTATTCAAGTCAGCTGTCCCCCACATCTGACATCGTCTTCTAAACAACATTTTAAATCTTTGGGTGATTAGATTCCCAACTCGTGCCTTCTGAGAAGAACACTATGGCCTAGTACAAATCGGTGACAATAACAGGGTGTGCCTTATTTTGATATTTGGTTCCTTTCCCTGAAGAGGATCCTCTTTTTTGTAAGCACTACTGACCCCCACTGTATGTAAGATGCTCTCATGTTAGGTGTGAAGATGTTTACTTTCTTGTTCTTGTTATGTATCACGTCTAAAAGAAAAAAAAAAAAAGCCCTTTAAACCTTTTTTATAGAACAATGACCAAGGTTTCTTTTTTTTTGCCAGAAGTCAAATACAAATTAAAGGGATGCAAGTCTGACCCTAAGAGATAGACTCAGATACGTGCCAAATGTAACTCAAGGTGCCCTTCAAGAGAAAGTGTGAATGCTGTGTGAGCTTCAACACTTTTTCAGTCCGTCCTGTGAAATGCTGTAGTGATGCTACTTTCAGATTTGGAATCTTTCACAGAGTTACAGAGGTGAGCTAAAGTCATACCTGTAGATAAGGCATGTAACAGTTTGCAGACTCAACTAGAGGCTGCGGTCACTAGCACGGTGTGAGCAGCAGCTCTGCAGCCTCGCAGCAGTTTGCACAGACCATAGATCTCGAATGCTGTTTATTGTTTTGCTCATATCTCACTTCCTAAATCGGTTCCCTGTATTATGCTTGAGGGGAGGCGTAGGCTACTTCCAAGTGACTAGCTAAGCAGAGATGCCTGTTGCTCTTAAGACATGGCTATTGCCATCTGAGACACTTTCGTTGTGTATCTGAGTCTTTCATCAAGGTGTGGTTCAAAGACGGAAGGTTTCAGCACGAATGAAAATTTAAAAAGCAGTAAAGAAGAAGCAGAGGCTTTATGTACCCGTGGCAATACCACTAGAGTGCCCTGGAATTTGTGTTTGTGTGCAAAGCTGCATCAGCCAAGATGTAATAGAATCTGGTTCCAGTCTTTTATTGTTCCTCTGATATATAAATACAAATATTGAATACAAATATGAATATTGAAATATTAATCTTGCCTAATTCAAATAGACTAAATGTTGATATGGGATGTCCTTCTGTATATGTATAGATTTTATTTGCTGATAAATAAAGCTGTTTTAGCCAATGGCTTAGCAGGGTAAAGCTAGGTGGGAAGTCCAAACAAAGATACAGAGAGAGAACAGGCAGAGTTGAGGATATGCTATGTAGCCACCCAAGAAGCAAGATGTGAGGTAACAAGCCATGAGCCTAATGGTAAAATATAAACTAACAAATTGGGTTAATTGAGAGAGAAAGAGCTAGCCAAAAATAGCCTAGTCATTGGCCAGACAATTGTAACTAGTGGGTTGTAACAAAGACATTTTAGGGTTAATAATCACAGCTTTTGAATAGGATGGGATCCTATCACCATTTGGTATCATTTGTGCTCTATCTTAAAAACTATTTTGTCTATATCATTGCTACTAAAATGAGAAAATATTTGCATTAATTGAAAATTATCATCAAAATAATTGTAGAAACATATACATTAACTCCTATGAAACATTAGAAAATATATGTTTATCAGCTATGGCTGATCAAAGCACTTTGTGTAATACCATGACTAGTACAGCATCGTAAGTTAGATACTAAAGCCATTCGAACTCCTCCAGCTTCATTTGAAAGTCCAACTCATTTTCCCCCTAGGTGAAGGGGCCACATTGGTTGATCATATGAGCTCATCAAAGGCTAAGACTGAAATCCTGCTGGACTCAACCTTCCTCCAGGCACCCATGCTCACGCACCACAGTGCTCCAGAAATTCAGTGGGAAGCCCAGGTATTTTCCAGACACTGGGTGTGCAGCTCTAATTTTTAAATATTTTTTCAAGTTAATAAACTACTTTATTCAGATCATCATAGAGGGAAAGTTCCCAGCTAAAAGCACAGACAAGGGAGGTGTTACTGTGTTAACACAGGAGCCAATGAGGTATACGGGTCTGAGTACAGAGGAGACAACACCAAGGTTGTGAGGTCAGAACAGGACAGAGGCCCTAGGCTGACGCTGCTTTCCCACAGTGGGCCAATGTAAACGAAATGTTCCTCTCCATCCGGCTGGTCCTTCTGGACTGGTTTACCTCTGCCTGCCTATTCCCGAATAACCACTCAGTGGCTTAATATTTTATTTCTTTTTTTTCTTTTTTTCAAATTAAATTTATTCATTTATTTTACATCCTGACCTCAGTTTTCACTCCTCTTCTCTTTCTATTCCCTACCCCCGACTCACTTCCCCCCAGTATTTTATTTCTTATTCTGAAAGTTAATTGATTTGTAAATCATCACAGAGCGACATTTGTGAAGTTCTCTGTTGGAACTGAGATGTACTTCATTTTAAAGAAACATAAAAACAGAAGATAAAAAAAGGGAGTGATACAAAGAATCACAAGGAAAGCTGCATCTGAAGTTAAGGGCTAAATGGATGAGTTTATGGTTGTGAAGATACAACTATTGATGTACTGATAGAAAATCTCCAGAAAACACACAGACACACATGTACACATACATACATACACACACACACAAACACACACACAATATAAACTGAATGAAAAGACAGGGAGTAAGTAAATATGGAATATACTCTCAAGGTTTTACACAACTCAAGTTACAGAAGTATAGGAGAGAGAAAAGTTGGGCAGAAATCTTATTGAAGTAAACAATGGCAGATAATTTTCGACTCATTAAATAAATAGTTATAGACACATAAAGAATCAATACCTTCTACTATAACAAAGACAAGGCAAATTAGGATACATTTCATTGTCAAATGTTTGAAAAAAATCAAGGGATAATAGGAAATCACAAAAAAACTGAGAGAAAAAAGAGGTGCAATATTACTAACACTTGATGTCTCCGTAGTGACAGAGGACTCAGAGACCATGGAAACTTTCAGTGTAGTCAAGGGAAATTAATGAAGATTCTTAAATGAGATGGATCAAGGTATTTTCATATAAACCCCAAGGTTTCCAAGGAGCCAACAGTTCCATGGACTTAACCTAGTCAGTCCTTGGTTTTAAGCAGGATGCCACTCCACAGCCATGGTAGAGGATTAAATAAAACCGGAAGAAAATCCTACAAGGCTATGGAGAAAATGGAACTAAAACACACCCTTGAAAAGATCTTTCATTGGGTATGGAGAAAATGGGATTCAAGCACATTATAAACGAGAGCAAAAATTTACCAAAACCTCCAGGAAAGGGACAATATCTATTAAAGCTGTAAATTTATATTTCATAAAAAATCATTTAATTCTAGGTACGACCCACCAAGGAAGACCACAGTGTGACCCATGCATGTATCACAGATTGCCCAGTTTCCACAGAGATTGGAAAGAACAATCACATCAAATTTGCATAAAGAGTTTATTTGCAGTAGCATTGATAACTAATTATAGAAACGGAGAAGACAGAGCTGCCTCTCATAGGGGTGATATTGAGCAAAAATCCAGTCACTCCTGAAGGGAAAAGTCCTGTCACCTGAAGGGAAGCCAGTCTGGATTTTAATTGCACATGGAGGATAAACACCAGAAGGGCCTTCGCAGTGTGGGGGTCATACTGTTCTTGACCTGGGTGCTGACTATGTGTGCATGCTTAGTTTCTGGAAGCAGAATTTGAGAAAGAATTTTTTGACAGACACATAATACTTCAGCAAAGTTAATAAGTCAAAATTTGTGTTAAATAATTAACCTCTGTTACTAAGTAAGAATCATACATTAAAGAAACTGTGATAAACAAAGATGTCCAACAATATCAAGCATCAAACACTGGGTTAAAAGGAACAGCTGAGGCCGGGCGATGGTGGCGCATGCCTTTAATCCCAGCACTTGGGAGGCAGAGACAGGTGGATCTCTGTGAGTTCGAGACCAGCCTGGTCTACAGAGCTAGTTCCAGGACAGGCTCCAAAGCCACAGAGAAATCCTGTCTCGAAAAAAACCAAANCAAAAAAAAAAAAAAAAAAAAAAAAGGAATAGCTGAAATTTCTAACTAGAATTAGTGTCCATTGCTCTCAACATAGTGCTTCTGGGTTGGCTGCAGCCTGCCATTTTCTTGGTCAAGTTGCTAAGTCAGCTTCACTGTTGGTAGATTATATGCTGAGGCTTTGTTATATAATGTAGCTTGAAACTGTGAAACTGAAGGATCTATGTGCAATTATCTGAAGAGAAATAATCTTAGTTAATTAACTTTATCCTATCTACAGTACAAAGTTTACAGAAAGTACAAGACCTTGCGTCCTGGAGTAAGCAAAGAATGAAGTACGTTTTATACAAGATAGTCATGTCAAATTGTTAGTGTTTGATATTTTTAACCTAAATGACGGAACATCGCATGGTTTAGCCTAACAATGGGAACACTCTGTATATTGGTCCTGAATATACCTTAAAAAGCCTTTATCCAGTCATTGAAGTCTTCTAATTATATTCCAGCTTACACAAGAAGACAATCTAAAGCTCAGTTCATACAATCAGTTTTTTCCTCTTAAAAGCCACTTAAAGTGTTCATCAGAAAACTGAAGTTGTCAGAATATGAAGAAACTGCTTTCTTCTCAAATGAATGTAATATTTAAGATTTAACCAACTATTTGTTGACTACTTCTGTTCTTCATAATTTTTTAATGGGGGGGGAGTACCTCAGTAACAGGCCACTATATTCACAGAGTACAGAAGGATTATTCCACATTATATATAGATTACATTTCTATTCCCAGAATCCTTGGCTCTTAGCATGGAAGCAATCATGAGAGAGGTATGATAGCCCATGCCTGTAATCCTACCATTTATAAAGCAGCAGCAGGATTGCTGTGAGTTAGAAGAGTTGCCTCAGCGATGTAGCAAACCCCGAGTCGTCCTTCCCTGCCCCACCACTCCTGCAGTGAAGAAGAGAAGTGAGTTGAGACGGTATTACTTCACCATTAGTTGTGTTCTGTCCAAGTAAGTCAGAAACTAAAGCTCTGCTACACATGTGGTCTTGTTGGAAGCACTGAAACATGTCACTGCATTTACACATGGGGCTTTCCATGTCCCACTGCCATAGGAAGGAAGGAAGGCTTGTTTATCTTTGAAATAATGTCAAATCATTGATTACATCTTGAAGAGGCCCAACTGAACCATATGGAAATAATATCCTTTCAGAAATCATAAAGGCCGAGCTTATCCTGTGGCCAAAGCGACTCTTCAAATTTGAGGCCTTTTCACGAATGTTGTCTGCTTTCCTTAAGGCATTGTTTTATACTTCAAGGGCCGTGTTAGCAATAATAGGCAAGGAAATCTTGCATAGGATTCTGGGCAACCCAGTGAAACTTAGGGAAAATGGTGACCATTCACGGGACCCAATGAATAAACTACATCTCTCCTTTGTCGTATATTTGCTGCAAAAATGTCAGTCAATTTCCTAACTATTTCCAAAACTGAACTACAAACATATAGCAAAAGAAGCAATCAAACTCAGTGCAAGCCCACGGGACAAGCCTGTGCCACTGAGATCATTGATGAGAGCTAATGAGAAGCAGGTGTTCTACACAGCTGTTCTCTCAGCTGGGCGTCCACAGCAGGGGCATCTCAAAGCCTTAGAAATGAGTTTCCTGATCAAACGGCCCCAACAAAAAAATCAGAAACATAAAAAATCTCCTTTGGAAGATGTCTGGACTCCACTCGGACAGTTAATGCTTGATGACAAACTTTTAATCAATGTAAGTAGATACACCTGTCTTGGGTTGGCTGCCGGTTTGGTCTGTTTGCACACCAAGGGAGGCCTGGTGCTGAGGGCTGGTTAAGGATATATTATCTTCTAAGTGTTGGTAGGGTACTCAAAGCATATAGCTATCCCTATGCTTTTCCTTATCAAGGGGATAAGCCTTACTCAATTAACATGTCTTAGCTGCCAACTAATCTTTTGCCTCTTACTCAGGACTTAACTTGAACCTTCCCTGGGCAAAACAAAGTTTATCACATCTGTCAAAAAAGAAAACATCTGGCCACCATCCTGGTGACTGTTTGTTTACAGACCCTGAGAAATCAGAAGCAGTAGCAACAGGGGAGTTCCGTTTGCTTTTAATTCTGAAAACTGATCAGCCGCTCTTGAAGTCACAAAGCACCGAGCTGAGAAATGCCCTGGAGATCTGTAGTCCACTTCGGCCTACACAACAGCGGATAAAAAGGTTTTCTTTTTGATATTGCTACATACACCTGTTTGTTCTTTTCCTGGGGTATTGCCTAGCTTAATGCAGAAAGCTTTACGTTATTTCCTACCGTAGGTATTCTGTATCAATTATCTTTGTGCTGTATTTGTTTCATGTGGCTGTGGTAACAATACAAAAATACAAAGAGATACATAAATACATAAATGCAAATACACAAATATTCATAAAATACATACATAGTTATAAATATGTAGCTATTTTTATAAAATCATAAATATAAGAAATGTAGGGAGAGTTGACAGAGTTAATCATGGGTGAGGGCGTTGCTCTGGTGATAGCATTCCTTGGGAACTCAGGGTTTGCTTGTGGGTACATGTTAAATGCTATATATTTTTAGGTCAGTATGACTCTGGAGGCCCCCAGGAAGCTGAAAAACTACAAAGCAAAATCGTCGAATGCCATAATTTACTTAAAGTACACTTTCTCCAAAGCTTATTCTATTGTGCTTCAGTTTTTCCTTTTGGCAGTTACAAATGCCAATTATTTCTCTCAGAAATGTATTAATATTAGTTGAATCAACAGGCAGCCCTGTCAAACGCATCCTGTCTACTTCTGAAATCTTGTTTCCAGGCATATCCCAAAGCTTGAGGGTACGCTCAGTCATCTCGCGAGATTACTTGTAGCCAAAATGATTAATCTCTCACTTTCCAGTCAATGCTTTAGTATTTCTGGATAAGCCATCCAAAAGATAAATGCAAAGTGATCTTAATTATAACAAGATGTTCTGAGAGTCCAAATCAAGTGCTTCATAACATCGTTCAAATTTATCAGCTTTAGTCTACACAGCACAAAATTTCATGCAAATGCACACTACTCTAAGTGATCGTGTGTGCAATGACAAGAAAGCCTACATACAGTACAGGGTCTTAAAAATATTTGTATTCATTCTTTGAAAATTTCATACAATGTATTTGGAACATATTCACTGCCATCCCCCAAACTCTTCCTCTTAACCCCTTCCCACCCGTTGTATCCCTAAAGGGAATGACAGAGAAAACAGTATTATACAAAACTTAGGGGCATAGCCAATAATTTTTTTTTAAACTACTGATTTAAAATGCTATAAATACTTCATATTTGGCATTATCTTTCTGGGAGTACAGAATAAAAAGAGATATGCATCAAACAGCCTGTATTTGATAAGATAATGCTAATCGTGAAGTAGCTGTAGCATTTTTATCATCCACCAGGAAATTCCCTGCATTTTTATGAATCATAAAACTATCATGAATCAAAAACTATCACAGAACTATTTTTTTTTCTATAAGTGACAGCAGCGCTTGGAGAGAGAACTGCACAAGTTGCCCTATTTCTAGTGGCAGCTATTCTCAAACGTCGTTGTCACCCAACATGCGTGCGCACAAGCCCACGTGCACCGTTTCCATGCTGATTGCAAGGAGATAATGGTTGTAACTGCTATTCTTAGAATAAATAGGGGCAAGAACAGGATGGGAGCTCTGAGTGGGAAGGGACAGGGAGAGAGTTAGTCACTGTGTGATAGAAAACACTGTGTTAAGTAAATGTCAGGTGTTAGTCACCCCAAATCAGGAGGCAAAGCCTGTGTTCCTTAGAGAAATAATAAGTAGACAATTGTAAAGACTTTTAGTGAATTCTAAATATACAGCAAATTCAGATCTGGGGACAGATCAGAGAGTCTTTCTATTGTCTATATTTTACAAATACACAGGAACATCACTGTAAAAATAGCCAGTTATAACAGAGAGTACGCTGAGCACCACCATCTTCACAAGACCGTAGCTATGGTTGTATGTTATTGCTTTCATGCCTGTGATCTTTACAAGGCAGGCAAGGTTTTATATTCTTACTTCACTTAGTGATACAACATGTACATGCTGTGTTTTTCTGAAAACAGTTTCACTCTGCTAAATCTTCATAACACTTGTTCATAAATCATAATCCAATGAAATATTTAGAAAAAATCATCTCTGAGATTCCATCATGTAAAAACTTAGGACTAATATTATTTGCAACTATTTGTTTCAGTTGTAACTTAACTTTTATCTTGAAAATATTAAGCATTGTTGTTATTAAGAAAATATTGTAATTTCTCCATTCAATAAATTATGAGACATTTTCTGGAAGAACAATGATAGTGTAATTAAAATACAAAGAGTACATATTTCAGATGTACAGAGAAGAGTAAATTAACATTACTGTTCTTCTGTACAGGCGTAAAGATTTGGGAGATTTGGGATAAAACAAAACATGGGCATAAAACCAGAGAGCTGGAGGGAAGTATTAGGTGAGAATTCATGAGGGACCTAGCATGTGTTAGGCCAGAGTTCTGCACTGAGGTTCATCCCATCCCTCCTTTCTTATATCTTATTAGGAATTCTTCTTTCAGCCTTATATGGGAACATCAAAAATCGACACAATGAATAACTGGCACATCATTACCAAATTACCTTTTCTATCAGAGTGAAGATTGCTTGAGGTACCAGATATTTAATAACTTCCTACTTTTAAGTGATGGGATTATTAATGAATGCCCTAGTGAAGTCTCAGAATTGGAATTAAGTAGTATTTTATATTCTGTAGTAAGTGAGTATTCCCATCATGACTCTTCAAAGAAATTGCATTTCCTGACTTGACAGAATCATCAGTAAAATTAAGTTGCATTAGGATTTAAACTGCTTGTGTGCACATCCTGTAATTTGGTGGTGTTCAAATGTATGCCTTTTACTTTTAATTGAAGTCAGTAATAATCTGAGTTCTGTTTTGAACTGGGAACTAAGGCTATTTGGTTGTTTTCTGAATAGGTTTCTAGTTTTCTTGCTACACGGTTTGGGGAGTAGACTCTTACTGCTCTTTCAGCTGGCATAAGGAGGCCTGAAACAGACACACGATGATACCTGGAATGTTTCTCATGTTGTCTCGTCTTGTGAAGGGTGTGCTTTGGTGTTTAAAGTAGCGTCTGTGATCTCTTGGAGACCAAGAGAAGACAGTATGCATCTTGTTTATATGGTGGTTACTAAAATTATACAGGACTCATATAAAATAAAATATAAAATAAAAATAAAATGTGGGCTCAGAATGAAGCTGACTAGTAGATTAAACCCATAACGTGTACATAGTGCTGGGTTCAAACTCCAGTACTTCAGAAAGTTAATAATAATTATCTGTCAATTCCAATTTATACTTTTCATATATGTATATATTTTAGAGCATGTCTACTATAGTAGGTTTCCATATGGCTTTGCAAAAGACCTTTATTATTAGTTGTATCTCCCAGTTTCCCTTTTATCCTTCTCTCTTATCCTGTTCCCTTTTTAATCCTCTTGTTCTAGTTTCCCTTTTATCTGACAATAACATTATATTCTATTTCCCCTTTTAGGGATATCTCTTTCTCCCAATTGTTTCCTTACCAGCCACCTAACCTCTGTGGTTATTCAGATTGTAGCACAAATACTGAAAGCCTAAAAACTAACATAAATGTATAATAGAAAATATGCTATATTTGTCTTTTGAGTCTGGGTTACCACACAAGGATTATTGTTTCAAGCTCCACTCATTTACCTGAATTTTAATTTAATCATTTTATTTTCTTAACAGCTGAATAAAATTTACTGTATAAATGTACCAGATTTTCATTATTCATTCATCAGTTGTTAGACATCTAGACTACTCACAATTTTGAATGTTATGATTTGAGTAGCAATGATCATAGGTTCACATCTGTGTATCTATACATTACAGAATGTGTAGAATCCTTTGGATATATGCCCAAAAGTGGTATGACTGAATCTTGAGCTAAATTTATTTCCAGCTTTTTGGGGAGCTTACGCAATTACTTTTATAGAGGTTGTACCTATTCACATTCACACCAGCAAGAAACAAGTGTTTCCCTTCACCTGCATCCTCACCTACACGTGCTATCATGTTTTCATCGTCTTGGTCATTCTGACTTGAGTAAAATGAAATCTCATTGTAATTTTAATTTGTTTTTCCCTGATGGCTAAGGATGTTGAAAATTTAAGTATTCCTCACCATTAGTGTTTTCTCTTTTGAGAACTCTCTTTTTAGTTCTATACCCTATTTTTTGTTGGTTATTAGTTTCTTTGATGTTCACTTTTAGTTCTTTAGTTTTCTTTTTTCTTCTATCAGGCACATAACTGGTATAAAGATTTTTCCCATTGTGTAGACAGCCATTTTGCTAAAATGATGCTTCCTCAAGCTGTATAGAGGCCTTTTCAACTTCGTGAGAGTTTATTTATTAGTTGTTAATGTCTGTGTTTTCAATGTTCTATTCACGGAGTCCTTTCCTGTGTCAATAAGTTCAAGCCTATTTATCATTTTCACTTCTATCAGATTCAGGATTTTTAATCTTACGTTAAGGTACTTAGTTCATTTAAAGTTAAGTTTTCACAGGATAATATAAATGGATCTATTTGCATTCTTTTAAATGTAGCCATCCAGTTTGACCAGTATCATTTCTTGTAGATGCTATATTTTCTTCAGTATTCATATTTTTGCTTCTTTGTCAAAAATCAGATGTCCATATGTGTGTAAACTTATATTTGTGTCTTCAACTCAATACCAGTGATTAATGGGTCTGTTTTTAATGCCAATACTATATTGTCTTGATTACTGTAGCTCTGTAGTGAAACTTCAAATCTAGAATTGAACCTCAAGAGGTTCTTTTATTATTAAGAATTGTTTTGGCTATGCCTGATTTCTTGTGTTTTCATAAGAACTTGGATATTGTTCTTTCAAGTCTGTGGAGAATTTTGTAGGGATTCTGATGGGTATTGCACTTAATATTCAGTTTTTTGGTAGGATGCTATTTTCACATTATTAATACAACCAATTCATAACTGTGGGAACATTTTCCATTTCCTGGTATCTTCTTCAATGTCTTGAAGTTTTTATTATACAATTTTTTTTTCACTTGCTTGGGTAGAGTTATCCCAAGATATTTGATTTTATTTATTGTGAAAGATATTGTTTCTCTTATTCCTTTCTCATTATTTTGTCACTTGTATATAGAAAGGGTACTGATTTGAGGGTGTTGATTTTATATCCTGCTACTTTGCTGAAAGTGTTTATCAGCTGTAGAAGTTTCTTGATGGTATTTTGTTGGCTGAGGTTTCTGTCCCACCCAGTCCCACAGCTGTTCAGTTCTAAAGAAACACATAGAGGTCTACATTAATTATAAACTGGTTGACCTATTAGCTCAGGCTACTTATTAACTCTTACATTTTAAATTAACCCACAATTCTTGTCTGTGTTAGCCATGTGACTTGGTACCTTTTATCAATGAGACATTCTCATCTTACTTCCTTTGTGCCTGAATGACAAATGTAGACTGAGCCTTTCCTCTTCCCAAAGTTCTCCTGTTCTTTTTGCCCCACCTATACTTCCTGCCTGGTCACCTGGCCTATACTTCGTGCCTGGTTACTGGTCAATCAGCATTTATTACACCAATACAAATGGCAAATCTTTACAGGGTACAAGACTATTGTCCCATAACACTTCCCTTTTTATTTCCAAAGCAAAAACTCTGAATCTAACCTTCTTTGTTTGTCTTTCTTCCTGGCCATTATCCATAACAACTTGCAACCAACATTCTAAATAAAGAAAAAACATCCATAATCTATTTTTGGGAATGTGAGCATAATTTTCCAGGCTACTTCCTGCTTATTGGGTGCAAAGATAATCTTATGGAGACCTAAAGAAAATTTAGAATTAAGGTTGTCCTGACTGGAATATTCTATGAGGCTTGATCATCTCAGCCAGCAGTCTTGAGGTTGTTCTGAACATAGAACTCAGACATCTGGGCCATCTGCTGTTATCAGAGATTTCTCAGGGGATCTTTCTTGATCAAACATGATTTTTCTTAACCCAGAATGAAACCACAGCCACTCATTTCCTGTGGAAACAAAAGCACAAATCTCTTCTCCAAAGTAACATATCTTTTGACTTAAAATTTGAAGTCAAGGCATTTTCAAAATATATATGTTGGATTAATCCAGCAGAATTTATAATCAGATGTCCTTTAGCAACTGTTGCTCCTTCCTCAGCTGTCAAACAATTCAAAGAAAACACAATAACATGCAGTATCCAGATTTTCTGTGGAGTTTTCATCTTTATGAGGCTTTATTTTAAACTATATTTCTTTAATTTTTATTTTTAATATTTTAGTTTTTGAGACAGGGTTTCTCTGTGTATCTTTGGTTGTTCTGGAACTCACTCTTTAGACCAGGCTGTCCTTGGAACTCACAGAGACCCACCTGCGTCTGCCTCCCAAGTGCTAGGATTAAAGGTGTGTGCCACCATGCCCAACTATTCACTTTATTTCATTGTATGCAGTTGCCTCTAGCAAACAGAGCTCACCTGATAAAATGTTGCTACGAAGAAGCCATGCTTAACTCTGCTCTTTTGTGTCTAGAATTACTTCCCAACCTCTCCCAGGTTTAATGTGGGTGTAGTTGTTCACATTATTGTCTT
Source organism: Alexandromys fortis (assembly GCF_014885135.2). Lineage (NCBI taxonomy): Eukaryota > Metazoa > Chordata > Mammalia > Rodentia > Cricetidae > Alexandromys > Alexandromys fortis. Next base: position 7,994,479 of record NW_026067901.1, on the reverse strand, counting down.
TTCTTTGAATTTTTTGACTGTGAATGAGCTAAGTACAGAGAAACATTTCATTGTATGGGATGCTAAGTTAAACCAGCATAGATATTTTAAAGGTATCGTGACTTCAAAATTCAGATCTAAGAGTTTGTTACTTTGGAAAAGAGGTTCTTTGTTTCCACAGAGGATGAGAACCTGTGGATTCCTTTCAGACTAATGTGGTTTGATAGATCATGATACCCCTGAAAGGTCTCTGTAATCCCTCCCCAAATTACTTCACCCAACAAAACCCAGAAATCACTGGAGAGAACTATGCCCAAATTACCAGATATTGTTTATAAATGTTTATATTTAGAGGGGATATGCTATAGAGAAGGATACTTTGCATTGGTATGGATCTTGGTTTATTGATACAAATTTAAGATCAATTTTTTAAATATATTTCTTCTCTTGATTAAGGTATTGTGTTTGTGAAGCTCATATAAAAATGTAATGCATAATTAATAAATAAGGTTAATAGATAATCATCTATAATAGTCAAGCCTGTATTCATGTTAGTTAGATTTACTATATATATATATTTCAGTTAGATAGGTATTTTTCAAATCTTCAGAGAACGTCAGAATATGACATTTAAAATGTTTTAAGAACTTAAGACTTTTCATGACAATGAGACTCCTGGAAGCACCAATCTACTTCAAGAGAATGATGGGCATTGAAGAGGCTCCTCATGGAGTTTGTTAGCCATTTGGGCAAGAAACTGTTCTTGCCTGAACTGTTTGACCTTACTTGGAGGACCCACAGACAAATGACTGCTGAAGCTGCCTAAAGAATATGATGCAGTCCTTCAGGGTTCCTGCTTCATGAAAGAGTCTGCAAGACATTCTGTAGGACAGAAAAGAAAATGACTGACAAACTGCCAATATAGGTGGAACTGTCTTCAAAATTTCCTGCTTCAAGGAAAAGTCTGTCAGATACTATGAGCCTGTAGGCTGAAGATGGATGCTGAAATGTTACAGAAGAACTTTGGGTGAATGTCCATGCAGTAAGATGTCTCTGTCAATCCTAGAATTTTGGAAGTTGCCTACAATGCACTTCCTGTTTACTTAGGTAATATTATATCCTTCTGGAGTCTTTGATGGAGTTGAAGAATAGATAGTTATAGTTTTCCTTAGTTATAATAAAAGATAAAGTAGATATAAATATTGTAACTGTAATTCTTGCTTGATACCTGTTTTGTTCTATGTAATCTTGCTATGTTAAAGTTAAAACCTTCCTTTTTATTTAGACAGGAAAGGGGAGGTGATGTATGCTATGAGTATGTTTTATTGCCATTAGTTAATAAAGAAAGCTGCTTTTGGCCCTTGGCTTACTGGAATATAGCCAGTATGGAAGAGTTATATATAGAGAGGGTAGCACAATACCTGTTCTATGTGCTATGCACTATGGTATGGTTCACAAGTTGGGCAAGGGCCTGGAGATTGAAGCACACACACACATACACACAGACACAAATACACATGTACACAAACACACACACACAGAGAGAGAGAGAGAGAGAGAGAGAGAGAGAGAGAGAGAGAGAGAGAGACAGACAGGCAGACAGGCAGACATTGGTCATCCTTGAAACCAGAATACCAAGAATGTCCCCTTTATTGTGTTCCAGGGCAGCTTATATAGAGTCTCCTTGACTAATGGCCACACCCTGACTCTGAGCTGCAAGCCCACCAGAAACCACTGCCAGGACTTCAGGAACTCCAGAAGGTCTCATGCTCAGAGCAGCTGCAAGCATAGGAAAACAAGCTGTTTACTGTGGCAGGCAGGGGGCCACAGAAAATTCAGGGTCTGAGGATCCGCAGTCCTCAACAAGAGTAGGCAGAGTCAGAGAGAAGCCATGTAATGATCCACAGGATCCAGACACCTCCACTGGAGCCCAATGGAACCTTGCCAGTAAGCCACAACAACATGGTGATACACAGATGAATAGAAATGGGTTAAATTAAGAAATAGGAGTTAGCCAGAAATATGCTTAAGCTGTTGGTCAAACATTATTGTAATTGATATGGTTTTCTGGTGATTATTGTGGACCAGGTGGGGCAGAAACCTTCATCAACATATTTTAGAGTTTTTATGTATATCATATCATCTGCAAATAAACATACTTTGAGTTTTTCTTTCCTATTTGTATCCCCTTGATCTGAAAATAAAGATACTTAGAGTTTTTCTTTTCTATTTATATCCCCTTGATCTCCTTCAGTTGTCTTATTGCTCTAGTTAAGATTTAAAGTACTTTATTGATTCTATCGGGAATTCACCAAGGCCAGCTGGCCCGGGTCTGAAAAAGCCTGGGTCAAAACTGGTCTTGCTGAACATAGTGGACAATGAGGACTACTGAGACCTCAAGAACAATGGCAATGGGTTTTTGATCCTACTGCACCTATTGGTTTTGTGGGAGCCTAGGCAGTTTGGATGCTCACCTTACTAGACCTGGATGGAGATGGGTGGTCCTCGGACTTCCCACAGGGCAGGGAACCCTGATGGCTCTTTGGGCTGACGAGGGAGGGGGACTTGATTGGGGGTGGGGGAGGGAAATGGGAGGCGGCGGCGGTGGGGAAGAGACAGAAATCTTTAATAAATAAATAAATAAAGTACTTTATTGAATAGTTATGGAGAGAATGGACAACCTTGTCTTATTCCTGATTTTAGTGGAAGTGTTTTGTGTTTCTTCCCATTTAAGATAATGCTGACTGTGAGCATGGTCTAAATTGCATTTATTATACTGCATTATGTCCCTTTTATCTCTAGTCTCTTTTATCATGAAGGTGTGTTGGATTTTGTTAAAGTTTTTGCTTCTTCACCTAATGAGATGATCATACAGTTTTTGACTTTAATTGCGTTTATGTGGTGAATGACATTTACCTATTTATGTATGTTTAAACATCATGAATCTCTAGGATGAAGCCAACCTGATTGTGCTGGATGATATTTGTGATGTGTTCTTGAAATCAGTTTGCAACTTCTTTTAAAAAAATCTAAACTGAGAATTTTTGTATCTATTATTACAAGGGATAGTGCCTCCAAGTAAAACTTCCAGTGTCATAAATGGGTTGCTATTATTCATTGGCCAAATGAGTCCCGTGGATCCCCTAAATAGTGGAGGCTATTACCAAGGTTATTGGTTCTGCTCTGCAGGCTAATGGTATGGCCCTATTGCTGACTTACTTATATCATCAAACACAAAGGAATTGAACTGGTAACCAGCTAGAAGATTCACCCTGACCAACTAGCATTCATGACGCTGGAATGTATGCAGCTTGCCACCAAAGGAGAAAAATCATCAATATAACCTAAGTGCAAACCCTGAAACAATGACTTTCCTGCAAGATACACTGATGCATGCTGGCACAAAGATTAAGGCAATAACCAATCAATCACTTTTTATTTTTTTTTCTTTTTCTTTAAGGTCCACAGCATAAGATGGAACCCATAACTGATATTGCTTAAGTGGCTAAGAACCTGATACCAGATAGTTCTTGGGCCTAGGACAAAACATAATCCCATTGTCCCACAAAAGAAGATGGCAGTTAAGTACTCCTAATGCCATATTGCTATACCTGTCAGGAAACCCATGTCAGGAAAGTTTCTTCTTGCAGCAAATGGTAATTGACACAGAGAACCACAGCTGGGCAACACATAGAGAATGGGAGATTTTGGAGTACTCAGCCCTAAATGGTATGTCTTCCTTACCCTCCCCTGAAATCCAGGGCACTGTGCAGAAGAAGTGGTAGAAAGATGCAAGTCTCAAAGGCATTTGATGACTCCAAGTAAACAGAGGTTTCCCGACAAACATGGCTGACACACATATGAACTCAAAGAGACTGACAATATGCACAAGATCTGCACATGTTCAAGCCAGATGAGATGGAGTCCCAGCTCTCAGAAGTGGAAATAAGAGACCCACCACTAAGAAGCTATCTGCCTTTGATACATGGCGTGACAGGGAAGATCATCTTCTCTAAGTGTCACTGGGATCTGTCTATCAACCACACTCCAGCGCATGCCCCTTGCCCAGGGGTAGTTGGTCAACACAAAAAGGACTCCGTGTTTTGTTTTTGTGTCATTTTGTTTTGTCTATTCATTTTTGCCTTACTCATTTTCTCTTTGTTTTGATTTTCTTTCTTTTTTTTGTTTGTATTTTGTATAGAAAGAGAGAGAGAAAACAGGAAGGTGGGTGGACGAGTAGGTGGAGAGGACCTGAAAGGAGTTATAGAAGGGAAAAAACATGGTCAAAATGTATGGAAAACAAATAGAATATTATTAAACCGATAGTAATCATTTAAAACGAACACAATTCTGATGAAGTAGGCTACTAAGACCCAGAATAGTAGACATGTGGATTCACAAAGTGTGCACAGGCTATTCATGATAAGGTAGGCCAGCTCTTACCTATTCTTAGACAACTGAGTGGACAGCTGTGGTTTTGAGGAGGTATGCCACAATAGCATTAAAAACAACAACAACAATCTAAATTGACATGGACTATACTGGGGATATAGTGTAAATTCACTCAACAGAAGAAATTTCCAAACTGCCAAAAAAAAGGGACCAGAGATATTATGTCAGTAAGCAAAAGAATAATAAAGAATATGGTCATAGTCAAATTCAATGAAATGGGCAGGAGTTGTTTAGCAGAGCCACCAGGGACAGGACAAAAGGTAACAGCAACTAAGGTGGTCTGCATTTGTGAGCATGCCTACAAACCCAGTACCTCTCACCTGTATCTCTGACTGACTATTTTCTGAAGAAATAGCACCTTTATCTGAGACACTTTAACCAAGGGATAATAGAGAAAGGGTTGCTGCATTTCTGAACTCATTGGCATTTTGAATAATGATGGAAGCAGACAAGTACAGTAACATATTGACGTTACTGCTTATTAAGTCAAATAAGCAACCAGAGCATAAGGGTTCGGAATCAAGTATGCTTTGTTGCATAAATTCCGACATGATGTTTTGATTTATTTTTGAGGCTAGGCTCCACGCACACAGGCTGAGCATGGAGAGCATTTCAATTCTATTGCCTTGGGGACTCTGGGACTTAGGCAGGACTGACATTCACATCCTCTGAATGGAAGAAAATAATCACTGTCCAGAGATATTCATAGGGTTCCACTCAGATAATATCTCAGGATCTTATTGTTTTAATTCTATGTACTGCGGATCTCTAAAAAAATTATACTTGCATTAGTTAATGTATTTAAATCTATATGGTCTATCTTGTCCTTTGTTGGTACGAGCTTCTTTGATTTACACTTCCCTCTTTAATTAAAAAACTGATAAAACTCACTAGTAAAATTTGCCATACACTATTAAAATTGTCTGCAATAAAAAATTATAATTTAATGTTTTGGTTTTATTGATTTTTGTTGTTTTAGAGGGTAAGGCAGATTAAGATTCATAAAATCATACGGTGGGTACATTTTTTTTAAAAAAAATTGAAGTTCCTAGGCAACAAGGCCAAAATTGTACATTGACAGCTTCACTGAATTCTTAAGTCATTCCAAGACAATTGCTATTCGATTTACATATGAGAAAACTGAATTACAGAGATGAAATAATTTAGCTAAAGTCATACTAACAGGATTTGGACCGGAATATATTTGTTAGCTTTCTACCGCCACCACACAAACATATGAGCTAAATGACTTACTTATCAGGAGGGAAGGTTACCAGATGGGGAAATGGGAAAGGGAGGCTCCTTAAAGAGGGAGAGAGAGTGAAGGTGGCAAGAAAGTTAGGGGGAAGATACAGAGGAAGATACAAGGCAGAAATCTTGAGACAAAATCTGCAGTAGAAGACAGAGAAGATTGCTGCTTACTGCTTTTCTCTTCATGAATTGCTCAAACAATGCAGGACCATGGATAGCACCACCCACAGTGGTCTAGGCACTCCCACATCAATCATCTAGAAGATGCCCCACAGACTTAGGAGTTGTTCACAGGATAATCTGACGGAGACGTTTCCTCAGTTGAAATAACCCCTTCCCAGACCCTTGCCTGTGTCAAGCTGACAAAAATTGACTAGCATACTACTCTTAGTAAGAATGAAAATGCTCTAATTGAGCATTATATTAGGGATAAAACATGCACATGGTTCACATGTTGATGATTAAATCTTCAAGTCGTTTTTTTTTTTTCAACACTTACATGGACTATAAAACGTTCATTCTGCCGTCTGTCAAAACTGTTTGTTGTTATGGTCATCATGTTATCGTGGTTGGAAGAACTTACTCTAGGTCTGAATTTTAAATTCACTTCATGCTTTTCTATGTTTTCTCTTTTACAAACTACAAATAATTACTAGACATGGTGGTACATGTCTTTAATCCTAGCATCCAGAAGACAGAGGCAGGAAGATTCCTATAAGTTTGAGGTCTGCATGGAGAGCTCCAGGTCAATTAAAGTTATACAGTGAAACCCTTTAAAAGACAAAAAGAAAAAAAGAATCAGAACTGCTACTTTGGATAAATTTGAATGTTAAATTAAAAATAAATCTAAAAAAAATAAATTAATTTAATTAAGCTGGGTACAAAGTGACTACACATTTATACTCTGACTCACTATTGCTAATTTTCTCCTCCCTCAATTTCGCCAGGAACATGAATTTTTTCTAGTTTATTATACCTTCTGATTGACAACTACAAGTAGACTTTGAGAAGTCTTCTTTATTTTGGTACCTTACCTTTGCTGTGGCATAGTGCCCTTCCCGAGAAAATTCAACTGAGGTCTTTGGGCATGGTTTAGTAGCCAGGACTTTTAATTGATGAGTAGACCATTAGTTCTCTGAGCTCCTAATCAAATAAGGTTCTTACAGAGGAGTTCACATGATGTTCGCTTTCATTCTACTTTTGTCCTTGTTCTATATGAATGTACAAAAAGAAGAATCTGTGAGATGCCACAGCCTTAACCTTGGACATCCCAGCATCTAAAACCATACTAAATAAAATTCCTGTCTTTATAAATTACTTAGTCGTTGATATTCTGTTATAACAGCCAAGGATGGACTAAGCTATCTTTCACCTTTTAGTAATTCATAATCTACATTTTAAGACTTGGTTGGAAAACCATAAAAACATTCTAATATAATCATTTCTGCTCTGACCTTTTTTGTTTCATACATTCACCATATTGAATCACTAGATCTCAGGAGGACAGTAACAGTCAGGATTTCTAACTTCTGCCCTTTGGTGTGTCAAACTTGGAGTTGCCTAGATATACGTTGAATTAAAGATTAGATACAAACTATGTGAAAGTGCTGGGCAAGTCTGTGGAGGCCCAAAAATGTGAGACTATTTCCACCTTGTCTGATGGTCAGAGAGTTTGGAGGTTGCTCAAAATTGATGACAATAATTAGGGCTACACATCATGACTCAGGATGTGGTTACTTGGTTTTTTGACATTGAGATGGCTCACACAAGTAGATCCACCCCACCCTGACAGATGGTTGGGATATGCCAGTGTACTTCTGCTCCTTCTTTTGTATTAGGAGGTTTAACCTGGGGAGTGGCTGCTTTCAGGATACTTGGTCTAGGGTGGCTTCACTGTCTAAACAAAGAATGCTAATAACTTGATGTCTCAAAGCGTTGAAGCAATTAACTGTTCCAGTTGTCCAGTATCATGTTAAAGAAGTCTTTTGTCGGCTTCTTCCCCCTTTTGTATTGAGTTATAAAAGTGTATGGAAAATTAAATTCAACATGGGCAATTTCAGTATTCCCTGGAACTTCCTCCCAACAATATCCTATGTTTTCTGTTTTATTATTTTATTCAAGTACTCATCTTCTTTACTATTTTTCTGATCTCCATGGCTCTAATCTGGCAATTGGAATTTTTTTCGCAGCTGGTTGCTGACACAAGTCCAGTCACCAAGACAGCATGTCCAAAATCTTTCTTTTCTTTCATTGATTTTGGAAATTGAAGTTACAAGCATAGTAATTACAAGTGGTAATCCTTTGTCTCACGGATTTGGCTTACGTGGTTTAAACATTCTACCCCAAGATCTACGGAGGACCTAGTATTTCCCATTAATGGTCAGTCTGTTGGTATGATTTCACCTGCCTTGGAAAGAATTTTCTGGATTGCTTTAAATGTAATATAATATGCTTTCCCTGTATTGAGTTTGACACTAAGGAAGGAACACACACACTGCTTGACTGTGCTCTGGCAGTATCCTAGGAACCAAAAATAAGCAACTGCACAGCCAAGTTGACATGCGTCTCTCTGTTGTATGAGTTTATTCCTAGGAAAAACATAGGAAAACAACTCTAAGCTCCCACTTTTTTGTCCTTCCTAATTCAGGTGTCTACGGGTACTCATTAATATTAATTACCAAAATAAAATATGTCACATGATATTTTTAGCAAAATACAGTTAATATTTGAGCCTGAATTCCTGAAATCCTCTCTACCAAACTGTGACATTGTCATCTGAGGTGATTAAATTACTTTTCTGTGAGTTACTACAGGTTGCTACATTTTGAAAGTGAAGATAACGATAGCGACATGTAAGATTGTAATCAAGATTAAACAGTGATTGTAACGTGACCCTATTAGTGAGGACCTTCATGACATTATTTTTAGTTGTCTTCCTTCCCAAGAGTAACCAAAAATCTCTGTTGTATCTCCCAGTGGCTTACATGGCGAAGAACTCTGCCATTCTGGCTGTTCTTTAATTCCACCCAGTAAGAAACTACTTATCAATACTTATCCTGTGAAGACAGCATACGGCACACTCTGAGGACCAAGCCACGATTTGATTCTCATTTCTTTTTTTTTNTTGAGGTCTCAGTAGTTCTCATTGTCCGCTATGTTCAACGAGACCAGTTTTAACCCAGGCTTTTTCAGACCCAGGCCAGCGGCCTTGGTGAGTTCCCGATAGAACATCCCCATTGTCTCAGTGTGTGGGTGCCCCCCTCGCGGTCCTGAGTTCCTTGCTCGTGCTCTCTCTCCTTCTGCTCCTGATTTGAACCTTTCTAACCACTGAGTCTGCTACTATGTCTGCCAAAGCAGTCCTTTTAAGTTTCCAGAGAGCAGGAGTACAGCTTAAGATGTTTGTCACTTTGGATTTTGGTGGTATTGAGTCATATTTCTTACTTTTGATCTTCTCTTTTGGCAGGAGAACAGTCCCTGGGAAGTTGGACCTAAAAAAAACAGCATTAATCAAAACAAGAAAGAAGTATCTTTCTTAATAAATAAATAATCAGAATAAACTTTCGAGGAAGTGACTTATAAATCTTATCTCTTGTTCTATTTATATCATCTACATGAACTTCCTTTCTGGAGGATGATTTAGAACTAAATCACGTGTTTGGTGTAGCAAAGAGCTGGGAGATAACAGTTAGCTAATGATTAATTTATGTTTAACAATTGATTCCCTCTGCTTGCTACTTTATACAAACACTGATGTTAGCAAATATGATTCTAATTTTTCTATTATCTTTCTCTCACAGCAACAACCCACAGTTCTTAAAAACTCTCCAGGATTGTGGCAGCCCTCAGCATCTTAGAAACCGTGACATACACTGATAAAGCAGGTGACTCTCTGGACTGTAGACATAGAGTTTGACAGGGAGACTGTGCGGGGCTGTGGGACTTTCTCAAGAAAGTGCATTGAGGGAGCATGTGCATCTTTCTAGTCTCGAATTTTCCATGCAAACAAAAATTCCTGAAAAGAAACGGTGGCTACCGAGACTGAATGACTGGCTAGAACTCTAGTCCTGTAGGGAGACTGGAATGGTGGCAGTCTGGAGACTAGTTACCTTATCGTGGGCTAGTTCTAGCTCGCCAGTACAACCATTGCCTCTTGAGCCTATAGAAAAGTCTCCCCATCTCAGTGTACCTGACTCTCTGATACCAATGTTTTTAAAACTTGCCTTGATTTATGACTTTCTTTGTTCTGTAAAATTATTTCCATGAAACCATTTCCACACTGGAATATAGAATATATGGTAATGTAAATCTGTGTTTCCAGGTCATGGTCACTCAAAATGCCTCAAAATAAACCATCTCTTATTTCTTATTTCTTTCATGATGAGAGCTCTGTTTCCTGTTTGGATGCCCTAAATATTTTCCTTCATTGTTTTTCAAAAAATTTT
>NW_026067901.1:7960531-7984287 GCF_014885135.2 Alexandromys fortis | reverse complement strand
ATATATATATCACCTTTTTCATCTAAAGGAACCCTTAGCATTTTTGCTAGTAAACTACACATGTGCTTAATCCTTTTTATGACTTGGTGAAACAGAAACATAAAACACTGAATTTGCCCTTTGGTATTTGAGAACTGACAGATTTAATCACAGCCCTCATAATGCATAGGCTGCATTTATTCTGACATCAAAATTACTCCAGACAGTTATAATTAAAATACAGTGGCCAGCAGGTTGCCTTGGATTGCATCAGGCAATCACCCCAACCTTCGCAGTGTGACAATTGAAAGGCAGAGCTTATAGTGGTGTCAGAGTTCCCTCCAAGTATCTGAATTAATCAGATTGGTGTGCTGACAATCACTACCGGTTCGCTGGTTATGGAAATAAAACAGCAATGTAAGTTCCAAAAGGAATGAACACAAGATAAAAAAAAAGGAAGGAAGGATACAAAGAAGGAAGGAAAGAAGAAAGAAAGAAAATTCCCATTAAGTCTCACATTGCTCTACTCTGCACTAGCTTCAGGAAGAGCAAAATCAAAAATAAAACAAAAATGTCAAAAAACAAAACAAAACAAAAACAAAAACACGTGTCTACTTGGGGAAAGGCTAGCAAGCATCTACTTGTGTTTAAAGCCAATATTGTTTGTTACACTTAAGATAGTAACATGAATCCTTTGGATACACAATATTTAAAGAGAATTGCTGACTTGCAAACATATTATAAAACTGTGCTATTTGTATGTACTACCATAGCATAGTATTTTGAAATATAAAGTGTACTGAAACCATAGAAAAGTGAATGCACTATGTGTTCTTCTGAGCTCAGCTTAGTTATTTCACCTGGGTGTGGTGGTGGTTGAGAAGAAGGGGATACCTCTTCCATCTCAATGGGAGTCCAGAATGTTAATCTAGGATGTTTTCCTTTCTCTTCTTAAACACATCAATGTCAATAAAGTTGAAAACTCCAGCTGCTATCTTCAATTCTTTGAGAAAAAAAATGTCTCTTATGCAGGTGGCTCAAGTTTTACTTGACCCTTCATTATGACAATAGACGTCTAAGACATCAAGAGAAAAATACGTGAGTTCTCAGTACAATTCCCAGCCTTGAGCAGCCACAGGGACGGGTGCCTGCCATGGGAGCTGCTGAAGAGAACTTCCACTGTTGTCAGAACCTCTATTTCATTTCTGCTGGCTCGCAGCTTCTGTCTCAAGCACTCAAACTGTGGTTTCCTCATTGCTCCTGTTTTAGCGATAACTTAATGACAACACACACTTGCTTCGATCCAGCCGTTTTGTCTGAGAACATTCTGGTCTGCCTGCAACCTTGTTTGACTTCCAAGTCGCGTTTATCTAGCTGGAGTCCCCTGTGTCATTTTCAAGCACAGTGCTCCTTCTCAAGTTACTCAGGGTGCACTTTTCTTTTGCAAGGCTCTCTAGCCCTGCTTCTCCCGGGAGTTGGAAAAACAGTACATCTTTCTTCTATAAAATAGTACAAACTGAGGATTAAAGACAACATAGATATTCTCAAAACAGAGGTGGGACTCTGAGAGGCTGTGCTAGTGGTACGAAAAATGTGAGTTGGCCTTTTATCGGGTCATTTATATTCTCAGAATTCAGTCTTTTTAAAACTTCATGTCATGACACTCTCGGTTTTTCTGTCCAAGTGAAAAGCTACATGGCTTCTCCTGGCAGCTTTTTAATTCAGCGGGTCATGTCTGGGCTGTCTCTCTGTGCTATGGCTTCTCACTGTCCCCTCATTCTTTGTGAGGACAAGCCAGCTGGGAGCTCTGATCTGCTAAGTACCCGCACTTCCAGTCGAAAGCGACTGCGCTTTGCAAGAGCCTTGCCATGAAGTCCCTGAAGTAGCAAAGCCTTGTGCACTCAGCAGCCGCCTTTCTAGGTCATATGGTAAGTTTGTTCTGCTTCAGAAGCTGTTTTCAAGCCAAAGCACACATGGAAATAACAAACTTACCCTAAAGACATATGTGCAGCAAAGCAAACATCTCTTTTAAGTCTTATCAAGTTTATACATAGAAGCTCTAACTTCCAACGTGGCTGTATTTCGATGGAGGATTTATGAGCAGGTAGTTAAGGGTAAATAAGGGCATAGGTACGGCTGTGTGGAGTGCGGTTGTCGCAGAGCCGTGCTATTCAGCTTCAGAAGTTAGCCTGCTTTTCTAACTTTCCTGTCCTCCCTTCTCTTTTCTAAGCATGCTTCCCTCAAGCTCTGGGATTCTACACTCTTTCTCTGCTTTCGCTCTGTGACATGGAGTTGCTTGTCTGCCAAGTGGCCGCCTGTATATCAAACCTTCGCGCCTAACTCAAAAGAGCATGACTCCCTCTCTTCCTCCTCAACTCCCTCTTCCCAGGTAGCCACTGACATTTACATCTTGCTTGACCTAGGGTTTTTTTTTTTTAACTGTAATAGTTTTCTAGCTTTCTTCTGATTCTCTTCTGAAAGTATTACACTAATGAGCCTAGAGACCCCAATACCCCAAGAGTGAGACCCAGTAACATGTTGTACCCAAGGTGGAATTCCACAAAAATTTGAGGTAATATTATTCTTTGTGTACCCTGAACAACAGAGGGAGAAGCAGAATGGTCAAAGACCTTGACCTTGGACATACTTTCCAAAACTTGCAGAAAATACACCTCTGCCGGTTCAGACACCCAGTCTACAGAATTTTATGCCAGTGATGTGCACAGCTGAGACCAGTCCCCTGTTACAGTTGCAGGCAATGTCTCCCAACATCTGCTCATGTTTTTCTCCCATGCACACCATACACAGTAGCTCCAGGTGATCAGAAATGGATAGTTTATTATTCACTCCTTTAAACATAGACCTAGAAACACTATTTCTTGACTAATGTGCCTTTTCCCTTTAAATAAAATTTCTCTCTGCGTGTGTGACTGTTCATCTGTCCGTCTGCCTTTTCTTGGCATATTAAATGATATATTCTTCATCATTTTTATCTGTGGAGAAAAACAAGTGGAGCTGCCTCAGCGTTATAAAAACTGCTATTGGCCTCCCCCAGTTCCTAGCTGCTTCCCTCATCCCTAATTCTCTCGGAGTAAGAACTGTACATCGCCCAGGACACAGGTTTCAGGTAACGCTCTTAACAACTTTAGGGTCACAGTCCCTTTGAAGTCTCCATTAAAGCATCACCATATGGAAGTGATCGTGGGCAAATGCACCTGAAGTTGCAGGTGTTGATGGAGCCCGTGGAGCCCATTTAGACTTTCTTAGGTGCGCTTGAATTAGATGATGGGCCCAGTGATGTGATGGGATTCAATCATCACAGTGTGTGAGTTTGCCTGAGCCATCTCTAAAGCTGTGATGGTGAAAGTAATTCCTAACACAGTGTAAAATAGGCAATTATATCCACAGATAGCCATCCTTCTTACAGGAGCTCTGAGGTGGAGCTGTGTCACCCCAGATCTTGGGAAATGTACAGAGCTGAGTCACCCCAGGATTCCCCAAAGCTCGTCAAAGTGCCCGCTATTTTCCTGCTACAGCCAGTGCTGTAGATGGCTTGTGATGGTTTTAAAATACTGTGGGGGAAGTTTCCAGGACAGAGCAAACTATGAATTAATATGTGTCATGGGGCTGACCTATACTTTAAGTCACAGACAAGAACAGCCTCAATGTGAATAGCTCTGGAATGCAGTGTGTATGTTCTGAGGGATGTCACGTCATGCTTTCAGAACGGAAGGGCCAGGAGGGATGATGAGCTTGGCTTCCTGAGCCCTCGCTCTTACAATCCAGAGCTCTGTTTATGTAAAAACGGCCCCAGATATTAAAGGTGAGGGGTAAACCTAAGAACTAGGCACCCCTTCCCCATAGGCCTTGCCCACTAACTCCCCAAAGAAGGAAAACGGAATGCATTAAGCATTTTTTTTTAACTGGGAAAAAATAATAAATTATATAAAGTCTGACTTCCAATGACTTCAACTTCATATAACAAACCAACCCATAAAACATGGCACACAAGGGAAGAAGACATTTAAAATGATACTTTAATTATAATAAAAGAATATACAAGAGTTTGCCCATTAGAGGCATTCATTAATATTAAATGTTTAAAAGAAAAGAAACCACACAAAATAATATAATTCTGTTGTTCCCAGGCAGATAATCTGATAAAAGAAAAAATACCAGATTCATAGCAGGGATAACAGTGCCTTATCTTCAGTTATTAACATATGCTTTCTTTTCATAAGTCTTTATCCTGTCACTGATTTGTATGCGAGTTTGCAGTTTGGGGTATGAAAATGTGATAAAGATATCTTAGTAATATGAGACAAAAATTAAACTGCATTCCATATTCAGAAGAAACTGTTTTTATTTATTACATTTTTGTTTATTAACAGAAAACAAGAATTCAGGGGCATTGACCCTGGTGCTGCTCCGGCAGAAGTTTCATATGTGGTTACAGCAGACGCCCCTTTCTCTGGAGTCCTGTACTGCTTAAGAATGTGAGGAGCAAACTTGCTCCCCTCCGTAACTGCACCCGGAAGACAGTCAGAATGACGGTGGACATTCTAGGTAAATTCCGTCGTGTACCCTGTACTCAACAACTACAACTGCACTTCCGCCTCCTATAGTCACAACACCCAGGATGTTATTCCTAGCAACACCGAGAAAAGTTCCTTCTCTCTGGGCCCAGGGCTTCACTTCTTGGCTTCATTCTAATCCTACCTATGTGTTCATATGCATACACTTGGGCTTTAAGTACATGCGAGTTTCTTTTGCTAGTTCATCTGTTAGACATTTGTACAGTTATGATTCACGATAGTTTCCAGGTTTTGGTGTGACAAGTTCTATGGGAAGGATTCTATTTTGAAATCAAGTGTCTGACCTTGGGAAAACAGCTTAAGCTTTCTGAGCCTGTGTGCTCATATCTATAAATAGGTGTGAAAATCCTTATAACCCTTAAAGTTACTGTAAGGTAAAATATGACCTTGTGAATGATGCTATTGATAAACCAAGTGTTTTCAAACATAAAAATTGCCAGTGATTTTTTTTCTAATTCAAAACTCTTTACTAACATGTCAACTCAAAGGCGTAGTTCATACTTGCTCTTTACAGTATAATTTACTTGTGATAAAATGCAAAAAAAAAAATAAGGTCAATTATTTTAAAGGATAAAGAAGTCTATCCAGGTTCTAGGTGGCGATGATGAAATACCACTAGATATGGTGGTTTATAAACAATGGAGATATATTTTTCACTTTTATGGATTTTGGGAAGCCCAGGATCAGTCTTTGGTGGATTCATATGCAGTGATCACCAGCCATGACCTTGCACAGTGGAATGACCAATAAGATCTCTCATATTCTTTTGCAGCTGTGCTCTCATTATCTAATTTTACCAAAGGCATCCCAATGCTGCCACATTGTGTGTAGAATTTGGACTTAAAATTAAGGAGACTGTGGAACAACTTAGATAAGATGGCAACAGAGCAATCCGGTGAAAAGAATGAGGAGATAGTACAGATCTCCAGAGAGTAAAGTCTATTGGGAGAAAACAAACAGTTTACAGAACTTTGTTATCTATGCACAAAGTTGGCAGTACTCTTCAGGTAGAGGGAACAGCGTGCACAAAGCCCCTGGTGCATGAGTATGCCTACCATGTGTAAAGACAACTAAGAATTCAATGAAACTGGATCAGAGCACAGAGGAGGTTGACATAAAGTCAGGAGAAAATATCTCATGAGTTCTTAGAAGGCTGCAGGTAGAAGCAACTAGAAGGTTTGCAGAGCATAATGCAGTAACTTCAGCAGCTTTATGTCAAAATACTCAGCATGCTGTATTGATGGTATGGTCTGGAACTGTGAGGGCTGCACAAACTGCCAGGCTCTCAGAACAAGACCTGTGTGCCTGCGGTTAGTGGTGATGGAAGTTTACACCAGGGACCGTGGTGGGGAGAGTAAAAAATGAGTTGGTGGTGTATTTTGAAGGTAGAACTAATAGGATCACTTCATAAATTGGAAATCAGATGGGAAAGGAGTCTGTGAATAATTTTATACAAAGTCTTAATTCAACTTCTGGTCACAAACACCTTCCAAAGGAAATTATTTAATCTTTAAAAATTTAGGAGCTTATAGAAGGAAGGTGAAGATTAGCTATGATTATTATATTGTCTTTGTAAATGGAGGTTTCTCTCCTGCCCATCAGTTCTTGAATAACCAACCACTCAGAGGCTTACATTAATTATAAATATTTGACTGATGGTTCCGGCTTATTACTAGTTAGCTCTTATATTTAAATTAACCCACATTTCTTATCTATGCTTTGCCACATGGTTCGTGGTTTGTTACCTCATTTTCAACATGTCTTGCTTCCTCAGTTGTTGACTGGCATCTCCTAAACTCAACCCTACTCCTGAATCTCTGCTTGTTTCCTGCCTGGATCTATCCTGTTTTGCCATAGGCTGAAGCAGCTTGCTTATCAAACAATGAGAGCAATATGTAATCACAGCCTACAAAAGACCATTCCACAGCATTCTCCCTTTCTGTATAGTCAAAAAAGAAGATACATTTTAACAGAGTAAAATCACACATAACAAAGCAGTTATCAAGCAAGAATCAGTTACAGTATCCGGACTGTTCATATTTGGCAAAATTAAGTAAAATATTCTATCATCTTACTATCTTTTGAGTTTAAAGTTTCATATCTAATTTATCTTTTATCATAAATAAGTAAAACTATAAATATAACTTTTTAGTCTTCAACTACATCAAAGACCCTAGAAGAATATAATACTACCTGAGTAAACAGGAAGTGCGTTGAACACAACTTCCAAAACTCTACAAATGACAGACATCTGGTTGCCTGGATAGTCACCCAGTGTCTTCTGTAATGTTGGTGCATCCATCTTCAGCCTGTAGACTGAGAGTATCTGACAGACTTTTCACTGAAGCTGGAAATTTGAAGGACTGTCCCATATGTTATGGCAAAGTTCATCAGTCACTTTCTTCTGTGTACTGCAGAATGTTTGGCAGTTTCTTCTGTGAAGAAGGAACCTGAAGGACATCCTGGTTTATTTTAGCAAAATTTAGCAGTAATTTTACTGTAGGTCCTGAATATCCAGTTTATATAGCTTACTGTCAAGCAGTCCAGGCAAGAGCAGTTTCTTGTCTAAATAGCTAACCTTGCCACATAGAAAGCAATTTTCAAAAGGAGTTTCTTCTCTTTAAAGTGATTGATGTCACAAGGAGCCGACATGTCTCACTGTCTAGAAAAGTCTAAGTTCTTAAAACATTTTAATGCCATATTCTATAGGTCTTCGAAGTGCTTGGATAGTATCTATCCCATTGAAATATATCTTTGAATACCTAAAAAAACTAACTAATATGGCTATTGATTATTATAGATGACTATTATAGATGACTATATTTTTCTAATTATATATTAATTTTTAAATGAGCTTCCTAAACATAATACCTTAAACAAGAGTTGAAATACACACACAGTACAACAAAATTGACCTAAATTTATATCAGTAAACTAAAATCCATGCCAATGTTAAATATTTTGAGGTTAACTGTTGTTTTTTTTTGAATAAAAGTGATTAAATAATCTACCATTTTCTCCCATTGTTTCAATATCATATGTTTTTACGTCCTATCCCCCTTTCTTCTTTTAGAAAAAGATTGACTATGGCCAATAACAATTTATAAACAACCTCCTTAAATGAAAACCAATATTCATAAAAAATGTTTTGGTAATTTGGGCATAATTCTCTAGACTACTTCCAGCTTATTGGGGCACTGATAATCTTATGGAAAAACTTGATATAATTGGTTCTAGGAAAACCAATTAAAACTTTTGCTGATAGATATCACCTGTCAAAGTTCAGGAGGTGTCCCTTGGTCAAATCTGCTTTATCTTAACGTGCAATGAATCCACAGCCTCTTGTTTTGTGTGGAAACAAAAGCAAAACTGCTTCTCCAAAGCAATATATCTTTTAAGTTTTATTTTACAAATCTAGTTTTTGCTTCTACTGTAAAGTTAAGGCATTTAAAAAATCATGCTTTTGTCTAGAATGTCTATTCTGGAACCGCATCTTGTCTAGTGATTTTAACATTTAAAACTGTTTAAAGCCAATGCCTTTGCTGTTTGGTCCTTTAAATATTAAAAGAAGGTATGCACAGGTTGAGTTCTTCAGTGTAAACTTCAGTTTACCAAATGTTTGACTTTTGTGTGTGTGTGTGTGTGTGTGTGGCGAAAGTTTCCGAGTCCTTTTTCCTACCTCTTATTTTTTTAATCATTTCTAATTTGCTACAGCACATGAGCTTTGAGTGGAGAACAATCTCAACTCAATCTTATCAGGAAAACTTTCAGTCCACCGCTGCCTTTCCCTAAGCTATGTGTTTCATGCCTGGGCTTTCTTTCCAAGTAGCAACAAAGCTGGGTTTGTATTGGAAATCTGTCAAATTGTATAAAACCTTCTTGATTGGATTAGCCATTTACCAGATCCCCTGGTGGACTGGACTGACTAGAACTGCTAAAGCTGCCCAGCTGGTTCCAGCGCAGGTGTGTCATCTTAAAGCAAACTCTTTCTTTACGCCATTATGTTTGGAGATTAAAATGTTCTTAGGAAGACTATGATGAAAAACATTAATGAGAACAACTTTGTATTTTACTAATCGGTTAGCTTTCGCTCAGGTGGATTACTTGCTCACTGGCTAGGCGAACCCGAAAACATGGTTGTGGAGTCCTAGAGTACAGGAGGGAAGCTAAACTCAGCTCAAAAAACAAAAAGAAAGAAAGAAAAAAGAAAGAAAAACAACAAGAGCAACAACAAAAAACTAAATGTTTTAAAGGAAATTTAAAATGTGTAAATAGCAGCAATGCCTAATATATACCTGGCATCCATTGCTGTAAGATGGTATTAAATTCTTTAGGTCTGATGACAATTATAGAGGAACTAAGCAGGGCTCATAGCGGCTCACAGAGGCTGGAGCAGCAAGCACAGAACCCGTGTGGGTCTGTACTAGGTCCTCTGCATATATGTGATGGGTGAGTTTGAATGCAAAGAGTCTCAGATGCTAACCTCTCTGCACTGTGACAGTCAAGGACAGTGGTTCTCAACCTTCCTAATGCTGTGACCCTTGGATACAGTTCCTCACGTTGTGGTGACCCCCAACCATAACATTATTTTGTTGCTGTCTCAGAGCTGTAATTTTGCTACTGTTATAAATAATAATATAAATATCTGACATATGACCCCAAAGGAATCGTGACTCACCAGTTGAGAACCACTAGGAAGACTAGAAAACATGGGACAGATCCAAAGGAAGAAGGAATCCCTATATCAGAACCTCCAGTTAGCAGATGATTAAAAAAAAAAAAAGCCACTTCAAGTGAGGATTTTGTTGTTGTTGTTTTGTTTGATTCCTTGCTTGTTTAGTTTGCTTTTATTAGGCCCTGATATAAAGATGTCCAGTCTGGTGAACAGACAGTCTAAAGAGAACCCTTCCAGGAATAGTTTCTTTAGAAGTAATGGGAAGAGGTAGCAGCATCGAAAAGTCTTTTTTACACAGTGAGTTTTTGCCACCAAAGTGGGAGGCTTGAAGCAGAGTTCTGTTCTGGGAAGTCAGTTCAACAGGAGCCTGAGAATACAAAGCTATGGCCCCCAAAAGAGAATAATGTCCCAGGGAGGAAAGTGATAAGCACTGGTTTTGCACACAGTCTTGAGCACATGGAGGACATTAGGATTGTGCAGACATTGGTGGGTTAGTGCTCACTCATCCTGAAGCGATCTAAAGAACTATCTTTAAATTTTGGTGCAACCTGTTGCTGTCAATTATTAAACACCACAAGTGGCTCCTGGCGTAGAAAGATCTCCAGTAAGCACTGGGGATATTAATGTTGAAGAAACTTCATTATTATTAACATATAATATAGTAGGAAATGAGAAAAGCTTTCCATTTATTTTCTAAATGAGCTAAGTTGTGCAATTTAAACTATGCAAGTTACATAAAATATATTCTATCTGTCTGTCATCTACCTAATCTGTCTTGCTTTGCTTGCCATTTGGAAACACTCTAGTGTTTCAACATGCCATTTGCATATCTTGTGAGAACTGCTTTGCCTTCCTGTATTGCTATATTCTATTCCACCTTCTTCAGCATGCTATGCTGTTTGCTCCCTGATTTACTCACACTGCTTTTTTTGTATTTATTTTTATTTTTTTATTTTTTTTATTTGTATTTGTACATTGTTTTTTTTATTTGTACATTGAGAAAATTAGGACACTTGATGACCCCGACGTGATATGAACACGCTGTATTTATTTTTATAAATAATCTTTTCTCAATTTACATACCAATTCCATGTCCTCTCGCTCCCCTCTTCCTGCTTCCTCCTACCTTCTACCCACCCCACACCTCCATCCACTCCTTAGAGAGGGTAAGGTTTCCCATAGGGAGTCAACAAAGTCTGGACATCCCTTTGAGGCAGGACCAAGGCCCTCCCCCCATATCTAGACTGAGCAAAATATCCCTCCAAAGAGAGTGGACTCCAAAAAGCCAGTTAAAGCAGTAGAGATGAATCCTGGACCCACTGCCAGTGACCCCACAGACTTCTCCAGCTACACAACTGTCACCTCCATTCAGAGGGCCTAGTTTGGGCCCATGTAGGTTCTCCTTCTGTCAGTTTAGAGTCAGTGAGCTCCCACTAGCTCAGGTCAGCTGTCTCTGTAGGTATCCCCATCATGGTCTTGACCTCTTTGCTCATCTTATCACTCCACCCTCTCTTCAACTAGATTCTGGGATCATGGCCAAGTGCTAGCTGTGGATCTCTGTATCTGCTTCCTTCAGTTGCTGGATGAAGGTTCTATGATGACAATTAAGGTAGTCATCAAACTGATTGCAGGGGAAGGCCAGTTCAGGCACCCTCTCCACTATTGCTTAGAGTCTTAGCTGGGGTCATCCTTGTGGATTCCTGGGAATTTGTATTCCTGATGATGACCATTGTTACTGGAGTGAGATGGAATCTTAAAGCAGTTTTAATTTGTATTTACCTTATGGTAAAAGGCACTGAGTGCTCTTAAAAATGTTTACTATTAGCCGGGCGGTGGTGGCACACGCCTTTAATCCCAGCACTCGGGAGGCAGAGGCAGGCGGATCTCTGTAGGTTCCAGACCAGCCTGGTTTACAAGAGCTAGTTCCAGGACAGGCTCCAAAACCACAGAGAAACCCTGTCTCGGAAAAACAAAACAAACAAACAAAAAAATGTTTACTATTTGTTTATATTTCTTCTTTGAAGAATTTTCCTTTCAGATCTGTAGCCTACTATTTATTTTAAATTGGATTGTTTGTTTTCTTGATGTTTAGCTTTTTTAGTTCTTTCTATTTTATAGACACTAGCCCTCTGTCAGATGACTAGCTGGCAAAGCTTTACTCTCATTTTGTGAGCTGCCTCTTCACTCAATTAACAATTTCCTTTGCAATGCCAAAGCTTTTAAAAGTTTTGTGAGATCCCATCTGTCAGTGGCTGTTGCATTTGTTTGTGACTAGAGTCCTATCTGAAAGCATGTTTCTACTGTGATGTAAGTGTAAGTACACACCACCTTTGCTCCTCTGGGAGTGCTGTGGAGGTCATTGGGTCAGTATTTTGGAGAATATATGCTAAGGGGGGGGGGTGTTAGTAGACTAAGAGTAGATGAAAGTAGAGAGGGGCCATATTGGGCCAGAAAGAATTAAACAGATAGTGGAGTGTCTTAGTTAGGGTTTCTATTGCTGTGAAGAGACACCATGATAATGGCAATACTTGTAAAAGAAAACATAGAACTTAGCTTTATTCCACTTCCTGGTACCCATTTTCTTCTCATTCTTTATATTTTTACTTGTTCTGCTTGCTATTTTTCATTTTAAATCTTCCTAGTAACCACTCGACAGAGTCTATTCTAGGTTGTTTTGAAATTTCCTTTGTCATTGCAACTAATTCAAAACTCTTTACTTTGGTCTCGGGCAGGGTTTTCAGACAGGGCAAAAATCAGTTACATTCTTCACCAAAATATCACCAGAACAGTCTCTAGGCCACATAATAAAATTCTTCTCTTCTGAAACCTCTTGAACCAGGCTTCCAGAGTTCAAATCACCCTCAGGACTACTCTCTTCTGTGTTCCCACTGTTAAGCCCCCGGTTGAAGCATTCCACTGCTTTCCTAATCAAAAGTCCCTAAACCCATATTCCTCCAAACAAAATCACGGTCAGGACTATCACAACAACACTCCAATCTCCAATCCCAACTTCTGTCCTAGTTATGGTTTCTATTGCTGTGAAGAGACACCATGACCACAGCAACTCTTATAAGAAAACCATTGAATTGGGATTGGCCTACAGTTTCAGAGATTTAATTGATTATCATCATGGCAAGAAGCTTGGCAACATTCAGGCCGACATGGGTCTGGAGAAGAAGCTGAGTTCTTGATATTTAGGCACCGGGAGGCTATGTGCTATACTGGGCATAGTTTGAGCACATGAGACGTCAAAGCCTGCCTCCACAATGACACACTTTTTCCAACAAGATTGCAACTACTCCAACAAGGTCATACTTCCTAGTAGTGTCTCTCCCTACGGCAAAACATTCAAACACAGGAGTCTAAGGGTGCTGTGGGACAATGGTCTGTACCCTGTTACTTGTATTTTAAATAAACTTTGATCGGTCAGTAGCCAGGCAGGAAGTATAGGCAGGGAGACCAGGCAGGAAGTAGAGGTGGGGCAATGAGAACAGGAGAAATCTGGGAAGAGGACAGAGTCAGTCTGCAGTCATCACCCAGACATGGAGGAAGCCAGATATAGAGCAGGCAAGATGTGGCTGCCTCACCGAAAAAGGTACCAAGCCAGGTGGCTAACCCAGACATGAATTATGGACTAATATAAGTTATAAGAGTTAATAAGGAGCCTAATCTAATAGGCCAAACAGTTTATAATTAATGTTGGCCTCTGTGTGTTAATTTGGGACTAAATGGATGTGAGACCAGGTGGGACAGAAACATTGGTCAACATATGGGGGCATTCTTATTCAAACCACCATAACTACTGTAGTATTTTGATTAAGAATGGCCCCCACAGGCTCATGTACTAGAATGCTTAGACACCACCAAGGGTGGAACTATTCAAAAGGATTAGAAAGATTAGAAGTTGTGTCCTTGTTGGAGCAATTGTTTCACTGGAGGTGGCCTTTGAACTTTTAAAAGCCCATGCAAAGCCCAGTGTCTCTCAGCCCGAGGATCAGTGTGTGGCTCAGCCTGTGCTCCAGCCCCATGCATAAAACTGCAAGCAAGCCTCTAGTTAATGTTTTCTTTTATAAGAGCTGCCTTGGTCATGATATCTCTTCATGGCAATAGAACAGTAACCAGTACACCCACCTTCACACAATATAGCACATTTGTGTGAAGGAAAGTTCTGGATGACAAGGTTCATTAAATAACCACAACTCCAAAGCACAAAGGGGGAAAGAACAGAAGGAGCCAGTGTCATAACAAATTTTACCTTGTAGGTATGCCTTTGCCTTTATTCTAAAAGAAGAAGGAGATGTAAAAAAAAAAAAATCAGCACTAAATTGGAAGAAAGTTCTTGGATTAAAATAATTTTGGCAATTTTTTTTTAAAACTCGAAAGATTGTAACTTGCTCTTTCTCTCGGACCCGTGGCATCGGCAAGATGGGCAAGTGTCGTGGTCTCCGTACTGCCAGGAAGCTCCGCAGCCACCGACGGGACCAGAAGTGGCATGACAAACAATACAAGAAAGCCCACTTGGGCACAGCCCTGAAGGCCAATCCTTTTGGAGGTGCTTCTCATGCCAAGGGAGTGGTGCTGGGAAAAGTAGGAGTTGAAGCCAAGCAGCCAAATTCTGCTATCAGGAAGTGTGTCAGGGTGCAGCTCATCAAGAACGGCAAGAAGATCACAGCTTTCGTCCCCATTGATGGTTGCTTGAACTTCATTGAGGAAAACGATGAAGTTCTGGTTGCTGGATTTGGTCGAAAGGGTCATGCTGTAGGTGATATTCCTGGAGTCTGCTTTAAGGTTGTTAAAGTAGCCAACGTGTCCCTTTTGGCCCTGTACAAAGGCAAGAAGGAAAGACCAAGATCCTAAATTTTGACAGTGGAAGCACAGTAATAAATTTTCCTATTCTGAAAATAAAAAAAAAAGATTGTAACTTAAATTTGAGTGATATATAAAATAATAGATGTAGAAGATTACATATGAAGCTCCAGATCACTGTAAGAACAATTTTGAAACAAGATAAATAAATAATATAAAGATCACCAATGAAATATTAGCCAGGCATGGTTTAATCCTAGCATTCAGTAGGCAGAGGCAGGTGGATCTCTGTGAATTCAGGGCCATACTAGTCTACATAGTGAGTCCTAGGCCAACAAAGGCTATATACAGACCCTATTTCAAAAAAAAAGGAAGAAGAAAAAGAAGAGGAGGAGAAGAAGGAAGAAAAGTAGGAGGTAGATGAGGGAGAAATGCTGCAAAATTATTTATTGTATGGGCATACATTCACAAAATAAAGGAACCCACTATGTTCTTAGACAATGAAAAGATAAAGGTACAACCCACTAAACACTTAAACTAATTAACTTGGTTTTTAAAATATTTATTTATGCATTTATGTGTTTTTATCTGTATGTGTGTGTATACGTACCTATAACATGAGTGCCTGCTATCAGTGGATGTCAGAGTGTGTTGGATTCTCTGGAACCAGAGTTACAGATAGGTGCAAACAACTAGGTGCATACTAGGAACCAAACCCAGGTCCTCTGCAAGAGTAGGAATTGCTAACTGTTGAGTCATTCTCTAGCCCCCAATTAACATTAAACAAACACTTCCAGAAGAAAAATCAAGTCCTAAGAAAAAAGACAGAATAGGAATGGAACCAGTTGTACCATGTCATCTAAAACCAGCCAAATTAAAATTAGCCTACATTCTTCAGAGACCCAATCTCAGGATTTTACCTCCCACTCTCCCTGCTTATAAAGCTAGTAGTTGATGGGCTCCATGAAATCAGAGGTGTAAACCAATTTAGAGGAACACATAGGAAGCAAATAGAAAACACCCACAGCGAAACCCCAGAATAGCCTCCCATAGAACCATCTGCCTACATTTGGCAAGAATTTGATTATTGTTGAAGGCCGAGAAGAGAACTGGTGAATAATGATGTCTTTGTTTCTGTGAACAGCAGTGATTAACTAGCATCTAAACTTGATGACCTGCGGAACAATCGGACACATGTTGTTAGGATTTATGACATGACATCTGGAAGGAAGGACGTGAGAAGCAAAGATGGTCTCTGCCCTCTCCCCTGTTGTCTCTCTTCTCTCCTTTTCTAAGCTGAGTTATGAAGCCAAAAAAAAAAATGATTTCTACTTTTTAAAACAGTTTCTAATTGACACTCAAAATATCACATGTCTTTACAGTATTTTTGATTTGTGTTATCTAGCACATAGAGAAAATTTTGCTGCCTCACTTTTGGTATAAACTTAAAACAGTGGTTCTCAACCTTCCTAATGCTGCCATCCTTCAGTACAGCCTCTCAAGTTATGGTGACCCCCAAATATAAAATTATTTTTATTGCTACTTCGTAACTGTAATTTTGCTATTAGCAGAATCTCAGTTCCTAAGACTATGAGAAATATGTGCTTTCTGATGGTCATGAACCGGAGGTTGAGAACCAGTGCTCTAAAACGAATTTAAAAGAACATTTTTCTGGGGTCTAGATTTTTTGTTTTATTTCAGTTTTTTTTTTCTTTTCTAAATTTGGATAAATTTGCATGAACACACACACACCACACAAAAATTTTCTCTTTCCCAAAGCATACCATACCTTAGAAACTCAAAGACATTTTTGTTACCATGGAAATTTGAATTCCTTTTTTTTAGTTTTTGTCTCCTTAACAAAATTATTTAGTGACCGATTCAGAAGGAAAGGAAGATCGAGGACTATTTTTTGTCTGTCAGAGAGGAAGACAGCAGGATAGGTAAGATGTAAATCTTAGCAGCTGCTAGAGAAAGGACATGGAGAAGAGGGAGAGAGAAAGTCACACCTATAAGGAAGCAGGCAGAGGTGGGCATGGTGGCCCATGCCTTTAATTCAAGCTCTCAGGAAGCAGAAGAAACAGAATATCTGCTAGTTCAAGGCCAAATCAGTCTACACAGCAAAAATTCTAGGCCAGCTAGAGTTATATAGTGAGATCTGTCATGGAAAGGAGGGGAGAAAGAAGTAATGAAGGAAAGAAAGCAGCAACCATCCCACCGGTCATAAGGTAGAAAAGCAGTTGCATGATGACAGACAGAGTATGTCATAGAAATGTACTGGACAAGCCCTGGGTATTCAGGAAAGCTCTGGTCATTTTTTTTGTTCATTACTTTGCTTTGCTTTGCTTTTTTTAAGACAAACAAGGAGGAGGAGGAAAGATAAAAAGAAAGGAAGGGGCTGGAGTCTAGAAACTATTGGGATTGGACTCTTGTGTGGCTAGTAAATTCTGTTTTGTTCAAAAAAAGAAATGAAGGAAAGAAAGAAAAGAGAGAAAGAAAAAAAGAAAGAAAGGGAAAGGGAAGAAATAAATAAATATTGGTGGATTTTTCCTGTCCTGACATCCTACCTAAATAACCAGCAGTTGCTTCCCAAATAACTATCTTGGAAACTTTGTATAAATTATAAATGTTTGATCATTAGCTAAGGCTTATTACAAATTAGCTCTTATAACTTAACGCATTTCTCTTCATCTATATGCTTCCTCAAGGCTTGTGACTTTTACTAGTATAAAATTTTGTGTGTCCAACTTGTTCTTCATCTGCCAGAGACTTCTTAACTTCACCCTTCCTCATTCTATATCATTCTCAGTTTGGCTTTCCTGCCTAACTTTATCCTGTTCTATTTGGGTTCTTTTACATGTTGACATCCACTTATGCCAGCACCATTTGTTGAACACGCTTTCTTTTTTCCATTGTGAAATTTTAACTTCTTTGTCAAAGATCAGGAGTTCATAGGTGTGTGGATTAATATCTTGGTCTTCAATTTGTCAACATGTCTGTTTTTATGCCAATACAAGGCTGTTTTCACTACTATAGATCTTAATGTCAGGGATGGTGATTACTCCAGAAGTTCCTTTATTATACAGGATTGTTTTTGCTATCCTCATATAGTTTTTCTATATGAAGTTGATTATTGTTCTTTCCAGGTCTATGAAGAATTATGTTGAAATTTTGATGGAGATTGCATTGAATCTATAGATTGCTTTTGGTAGGATTGCCATTTTGATTATGTTGATCTTACCTATCCAAGAATATAGGAGATGTTTCTATTTTCTGCTATCTTCTTCAATTTCTTTCTTCAAAGACTTAAAATTCTTGTCAAACAGGTCTTTCACTTCTTTGGTTAGTGTTACTCCAAGGTATTTTATGTTATTTGTGGTTACTGTGAAGGGTGATGCTTCTCTGATTTCTTTCTCAGTTTCTTTACCATTTGTATGTAGGAAGACTACTGATGTTTTTGATTTCATCTTGTATCCTGCCTCATTACTGAAGGTGTTTATCAGCTGGAGGAGTTTCCTACTAGAGGTTTTGGTGTCACTTATGTATATCTGCAAACAGTTGAAGTTTGACTTCTTCATTTCCAATTTAAATCCCCTTAATCTCTTTTTGTTGTCTTATTGCTATAGCCAGAACTTCAAGAACTATGTTGAATAGACATGGAAAGAATGGACAGCTTTGTCTTGCTCCTGATTTTAGTGGAATCACTTTGAGTTTCTCTTCATTATTTTGATGTTGGCTGTAAGCTTGGGGTATATTGTTTTTATTATGTTTAGATGTGCTCCTTGTATCTCTGATATCTCCAAAACCTTCATCATAATAGGATGTTGGACTTTTTCAAATGCTTTTTCAGCATCTAATGAGATGATTATATGTTTTTTATATAAAGAGTTTATATATATTGTGGGTAACATTGGTAGATTTTCATATGTTGAACCATCCCTGCATCTCTGGGATGAATCTGACTTGATCATGGTGGATGATTTTTTGATGTGTTCTTGGATTCGTTTTGAAATTATTTTATTGAGTATTTTTGCATCTACATTCATGAGTGAGATTGGTCTGTTATTCTCTTTATTGGTTTAGTTTTTGTATGGTTTAATATCAGGGTAGCTATAGCCTCATAGAAAGTTTGCAACATTCCTTCTGTTTCTATTACGTTGAACACTTTGATGAATATAGATATTAGTTCTTCTTTGAAGTTCTGGTAGAATTTTGCACTGAAAGCATCCAGTCCTGGGATTTTTTTTTTTTTTTTTGGTTGGGAGACTTTTGATGAGAGTTTCTATTTACTTGCATGCTACAGGTCTACATAATTGTTCACCTGGTCTTGATTTAATTTTGGTATGTGGTACCTATTTAGAAAATTGTCTATTTCTTTTACATTTTCTAATATTGTGGAGTACAGATTGTCAGTATGACCTAATGATTCTCTGGATTTTCTCAGTGTCTGTTTTATGTTCCCTTTTCATTTCTGTTTTTGTTAACTTGGATGTTCTTTCTCTCCCTTTTGATTAGTTTGGGTAAGGGTTTGTCTGTCTTGTTGATTTTCTCAAAGAACCAACTTTTTAGTTCATTGATTCTTTGTACTGTTTTCTTTGTTTCTATTTTATTGATTTCAGTCCTCAATTTGATTATTTCCTGTCATCTGGGTGAGTCTGCTTCTTTTTGTTCTAGAGCAGTTTTTAAAATTCTCTATCCATTTTAGATATTAACTATATGTCTGATGTGTAATTAGTTAGTAAAGATTTTTTCCCATTTTGTAGCCTGACACTTTGTCTAAATGATGGAGCCCTTTGCCATACAGAAGTCTTTCAATTTCATGAGGTCTCGTTTATTAATTGTTAATCTTACTGTCCATGTTATCAGTGTTCTATTCAGAAACTCTTTTTCATTTTTAAAACAATCTTATTTTACATACCAGTCCCAGTTTCCTCTCCTTCCTGTACTCCTGCTACCCCTACTTTCTCCCCATCCCACTCCCATCCACTTCTCAGAGAGGGTGAGGCTTCCCATGGGGAGTCAACAAAGTCTATCACATCACTTGAGGCAGGACCAAGGCATTTTCTCCTGTACCTAGGCTGAGCAAGGTATCCCTCCATAGGAAATGGGCTCCAAAGAGTTAGCAAGCAATAGGGATAAATACTGGTCCCACTGTTAGTGACCCCACACATTCCCCAAGTCACAAACTGTCACCCACATTCAGAGGGCCTAGGTCAGTCTTATGCAGCTTCCCCAGCTGTCAATCTAGAGTCAGTGAGCTCCTACTTGCTTGGGTCAGCTGTTACTCTTGGTTTTCTCATCATGGCCTTGGCCCCTTTATTCATAATATTGCTCTGCCCTCTCAATGACTAAACTCCAGCTGTTGGGCCCAGTGCTTAGCTGTGGATCTATGCATCTGTTTAGAACAGTTACTGGGTGAAGGTTCTATGATGATGATTAAGGTAGTGATCAATCTGATTACAAGGAAAGAGCAGTTAAGGTACCCTCTCCACTGTTGTTTAGATTCTTAGCTCGGATTATCCTTGGAGATTCCTGGGAATTTCCTTAGTGCCTGGTTTCTCACTAACCCCATAATGGCTTCCTTTCTCCTTGCTCTCCCTCTCTGTCCTTTACCCAACTCATCCTTCATGATCTTTCATGCTATCCTACCCTCATTAGAAAGTCTTTTCCTATGCCAGTAAGTTCAAGACCACCTCACATTTTCTCTTCCATGCTGAGGTCCTTGATCCATATGGAGTTACCTTTTGTGTAGGGTGCAAAGTATGGATCTCTGCATCCTTCTACATGCACCCATACAGTTAAAACAGAAACACTTATTGAAGAAGCTGCCTTTATTTCCTGTATGTATTTCTCACTTCTTTGTAAAAAATCAGGTTGGCATCGAGAGTTATGTGAATTTATTTTTGGGTTTTCAATTCAATATCATTGGTCAACATATTTATTTTTATGCTAATACCATGCTATTTTCATTACCATAGCTCTGAATGTAGTACAATTTAAGATTGGGAATGGTGATATATGTATGGCAGTTCTTTTATTATTCAGGATTGTTTTAGTTTGTGTGTGTGTGTGTGTGCGTGTGTGTGTGTGCGTGTGCATATGTGCATGTGTGTGTGAGAGTATCTCCATATAAAGCTTAAAAATGTTTTCTTTTAATTTCTGTAAAAAAATGTGTTGGGATTTTGACGGTGATTGTATTTAATCTGTAGATTGATTTTGGTGAGATAGCCGTTTTTACTAATCCTAGCCATCAATGACCTTGGTAGGCCTTCCCATCTTCAGTTGTCTTCAATTTCCTCCTTCAGGGTATTAAAGTTTTTATTATACGAGTCTTTCACTTGCTTGCCTAAAGTTATTCAAAGATATTTCTTCGAGGTCATTGTGAAAGGCACTGTTTCCCTGATTTCCATCTCAGTCTGTCATTTCTATATAAGAAGGCTATTGATTTTCATGTGTGCATTTTGTATGCTTGTGCTTTATTGGAAGTGCTTATCATCTGTAGAAGTTTCCTAGTGGAGTGCTTAGGGTCTTTTATGTATAAAATTATGTCATCTTCAAATAATGATACTTTGACTTTTTCCTTTCCTATTTGTATTGCTCTTTATCTCTTTGAGCTGTCTTTGTGCTCTAGCTAAGTCTTCAGGTACTATATTGAATAGGTGTGGAGATAGCAGGCATCCTTGTCTTGTTCTTGGTTTTAGTGGAAATTGTTTGAGTTTCTCTCTGTTTAGGTTGGTGCTCCTGTGAGCTTGCTATAAGTCACCTTTTTTTATGTTGATATATGCCCCTGTACACTACAAGAGTTTTATCATGAAGGGATGATAGATTTTGTCAAATTTGCATATATTTTCTGTATATAATGTCATTATCATGTGGTTTTTGTCTTTTACTCTGTTTATGTGGTGGATTACATGTATTGATTTTTGTATGTTGAACCATCCCTGCATCACTGAGATGAAATCTACTTTATCATGGTGTGTAATCTTTTTGATGTGTTCTTGGGTTCAGTTTGCAAGTATTGAGAATTTTTGTATCAGTATTCAGAAGGGAAATTAGTTTGTAATCTTTTTATTAATTCTTTGTATGATTTAGATATCAGAGTAATTCTGGTCTTGGAAAAAGCAGGAAATGTTTCTTTAAATCCATTTTGAAGAAAAATTTAAAGAGTATTAGCATTAAATATTCACTGAAGGTCTGGTAGAATTCTAAACTAAATCTATCTACAGTTTTTTTGTTTGTTTATTTGTGGGGGTTGGGAGATTTAATTAATGCATCTGTTTCACTAGGGTTTATAGACATGTTTAAACTGCATATCTGACCTTGATTTAACTTGGGTAGAGTGTACATATCAAGAAATCTATTTCTTTCTTTTATGTTTTCTGGTTTGGTATAGTACAGATTTTTAAAATATTTCTTCAATGTCAATTGTAATACCCCTACGTTAATCTCTAGTTATATTAATTTGTATCTTTTCTATCTTTTAGTTAATTTAGCTAAGGGCTTATCAATATTATTGATTTTTCTGAAAGATCCAATTCTTCTTTCCATTGATTATTTGTATATATTAATTTTTTCTTTGTTTTGATACCAGCCCTATATTTGTTTATTTCCTGTTCTCTACTCTTTTTCTTTCTTTTTATTCTAGAGCTTTCAGGGATGCTACTAAATTGCTAATATGAGTTCTCTCTACTTTTTTTTAATATAGCCACTCATGCCTTTTAGAATGGCCTTCATTGTGTCCCACAGGTTTGGGTATATTGTGCTTTTATTTATTTTAAAAATTTCACTTACTTTAATAAAGTTTGAAATTCCCTTCTTAATGTTTACTTAACACACTTTTAATTCAGTAATGAGTTGCTCAGTTTCCATAAGTTTGTGTATGTTCTTTCATTGATGATAAGCATCTTTAATCTGTGGTGGTCAGATAGGATGCACGGTATTGTTTTAGACTTCTCATAACTGCTTAGGCTTGTCCAAGTATGTGATCAATTTTGGAGAAAGTTCCACGAGCTGCTGAGAGGAGAGTATAATTCTTTTGTATTGGGATGAAATGTTCTATAAATATTTGTTAGGTCTATTTGATTTATGATGGAGTGAGCTGCTCAGGTTTATCCATAAAAGGGTGGGGTACTGAAGTCACACTCTATCCCAATGTGAAGAGGCCAGTACACGATCTAAGTTGTAGTAGTGTTTCTTTTATGAACTTGGTGTTCAGTGTTTGGTGCACAGATTTGGTATAACCCAGTTTGAAGACATCCAGGTTCCCTGGCTGAGTGTGTACTACACTGGATGTGCTCTAATGCCTGGTCAACCATCATTCCATTCTCCTCAGAAGTACCTAGTGTGTCCTCAACTAATGAAAGGAAGAAAATGATCATGAACTTCAGTCTCAAATAAAGAACAGAAGTTACAAATCAGCCATTGGATTACAGTTTTGAAAAATGCTACTACAAAAGCAAGTCAAACAATTTTCTCTGTGTAAAGTAGACAATGCTTTAGAGAATCTTTCAAAAGTAATTTGCTTATCTGATACATTTGTCCAAGCCCAGTTAAAAATACGCATTTCACATTCCCTGCTGGTGACATCAAGAGATCAGATTTTTTCTTTCTTGTGTTTGGTGGCATTCACTTCAGAGCTCAGTATTTTCCATTCCAGATAAGCCAGAGAAAGAGCAGTGAAGAAGGTCAGCCTCTGCTTGCTGTTCTGTTTACACTCAACAAAGAAAGAACCCAGTGGGAATATTTTATGTGGCAAACAGCTGAGCTCAAGTTTTTCCAACAGCCTGACTTCATCTAACGTTACCCACAGTACATCCTCTGGGCACAGTGGAAGACTACTGCACAAGACACTGAAGTGGTACTTGTTCAGAGGCCAAAACTGTGTCCCCAAACAAGAGGTTTCTAACTGCACATCCTGCTGCTATTCACCTACAAAAGCCTGTCTGGATGCAGAAAAAAACTCCCTTAATGCTTTCCACCAAAAGAAATAACTTTTGCACTGTGCTCTATTCTTTAAGAACCTTTGTATCTACTTTTCCAGTTACTAAATGGGAAACATAATATTTGGCCCAGAAGTTTGTGCGGAGAGGTCAGAGTTTTAGTACAATGAAGATATTTATGCCTGATAAATATTCTATAAATGTTGGCCATAATAGCAATAATTGCAGTTGTTGAGATAAATTCACTCAATAAATAATGTAGTTATAAATATTAAAGTTTCAAGTAGTAGGCATATAGAGATACATGCAGAGTATTATTATTAAGTTAGACCATGTTTCATATAATTAAGAAGGTTAATTATGAGCCCTTTTTGAAAATAATAATTTGTTGCTAGAATTGGGAAAATATTAAAGTAAGCCAGAAAGATAAATATAAAGGAAGTATACAAATTAAGAAGTGAGAACAGCAAAATACCATTAAAATCAAATTTACAAGAGGAAGTAACAATACTGGCAATAAGGCTAGATGTCATAGTTAAGAGAATAAATACAAATAAAACAGCAAGGTAACAGTTAAAACTACTAAAACATATTTTAACAACATAGGCATGGATGTTAATGGCACTATCAAGCCTGGACACTGCGTTGCAAAAGATAGAAGTGAATTGTCCACTGTCAGATCACAAACATTTGGATGGCTGTTTCTCCCTCTGCTCGCTCTCTCTCTCTCTCTCTCTCTCTCTCTCTCTCTCTCTCTCTCTC
>NW_026067901.1:7914321-7959379 GCF_014885135.2 Alexandromys fortis | reverse complement strand
ATTTTAAACTAATATAAATTAAATTATATCAATTTAAATGATGTGTGTGATCTGTGTGTGAGTGTGTGCACAGGAGTGAAGATGCTCAGAGGCCAGAGGGTTTAGAGTTCTGTGAAACTGAAGTTTCAGGAAGTTGTGAACCTCTTGATGCGGTGCAGGGACTGAGACTTGAGTCCTCTGGAAGAGCAGTACCTGCGCTTAACTTCTGAGCTATCTCTCTAGTGCTGTTTGATTTTTTTGTTTATCTTTAATTCACTATAACACTTAAAATAATATCAATCATTTCTTAGGATCATTCTATATCTAGACAGCAATCAAATTTCCTCTGCTTATATGAGTGTGTGTGTGCTCGCACATGTGTGTATCTGCATGCTTAGGTAAATACATCCCACATGACTGCACACACAAGTGTGTGTGAACCCTGACTCCAGTAAGGACTGCAGGGATGCCCTCATGTCACCTTGTCTTGATGTGCCCTGAGTTTCTGTTATTAGCCTTCCCAGTCTACCTTAAAGTGTCTGGGTCCTCTGTGTGCTACGGTTGACCACACTCTGGAGATTCGCACCTGCATTGCCGTGACAGTGTGGAACAAGCCCCTCCCTTGACCTATAATTTCCCTTGACTTTGGAGTTAGATGCAGAAGTTTAAAATAATAAAACCTTCCCATTCGAGTGAGAATGGTTCATAGATGGGGCTTTTCCATTGAGGAAGCACAAAACAGCCACTTATCTATTTTTCTGTAGCATTATAAATCAGCTTTCACTCACATTTTTTCTACTACAGGCCACTTATCATCCATGTTCATTTATCAATCGGCATGCTCATACAGAGGGAAATTTTGTCTTATTCTCTAGTCGGTACTAGGTGTGATGCATGGCAAAGTTAGAATGTGCAATGCATTCTTCACTTATTCCCAAAGTTTTTGTTACAGTCTTTATGTAACCAATAAATTTTCCAACAATCTCTCGGCTCCTAACAAAATTTAAATTTCTAGAGATTTAAAAACTATTATGAATTCATGAGTTATAACATATTAGCTGTTATTGGAGTCATTATTCTTATTGATGTTCCAGCTGTCACAGAGCCAGTCAGTAAGACCTCGCAGAATTGTCTCTTTAAGTCACTTGATATAAAACTAATGTTCTTTAATTTCCTCAAGTTTCTGGTCTGACAAAGTTTTCAGATTCCTTTACCCTCCCACAGACCTAGAAGAAATATTCAATAGTTCCTGCTCCCTCATAGGGGGAAACATGCTGTGGAAATCTGTACTGGGTATTTTGCAATGTTCTCTGTTCTTTTCAGAGAGCAATACTGCCTGGAGACAGAACTTTCCAGTCTAAGAAAGTTAGACCCTTCTCTCTCTGAACCATGTTATGTCTTCATGCATCCTCCCCTTACATGAACACGAGCCTTCATTCTCCTCAAAGAGTAGGCAGGATAGCTCTTAAGCCTCATAGATGCCTCTTCAGTTGTCATGAAGAGATTGAAAATGTCTTGGAAGCTCTGTCCTTCTCTGCTTTTGATGTCTGTCTTTTTCATTGCCCCTGTTTGCCTTTGACTTAGTAGCTTTCCATGACAAAGGACATGATCCTAGGTATGCAATTCCTCAGGTGAGTTTAAACTCCAAAGATTTTTTCCTGCCAGACACATACTTACCCTTGAGTTGGAGCCAGATGAAGCTGTAGTTGTCTCTTTGTGTGTGTGTGCACGCTCGTGCACGTATATTCGTGTGTGTGTGTGTGTGTGTGTGTGTGTGTGTGTGTGTGTGTGTGATGTGAGGGAGTTCTTGGGGCTCCACATAGAGCTGTGGTTACTCTACATAGGCCAATGCATTTAAAATAGAAGCTAAGACAATTCATTTTTTTTTTAACTAGAACTTCTCACTTAACCTTCCCATCTCATCAATGCAGATTCCTTAATTGGCACACATATACAGTCTACTGAGCTATAACACAATCTCACACTAACTATATGATACCTTTTCTTTGTGCCCCTAAAGCTGGTCATCTTGCAAGCCAATGTTGGCCAGAAAGCCTCAGAGTTGGCCCTGTTGAGTTTCCTTCAACTAAATGTCTGTGTAGATGTTCCCCTTCCATTTCAAGACTGGGTATTGATGCCTTCTTAACAGTGAGAACTTTCCTTTGAAATTTGTACTTCCCTTGCCTATAAAACTTATTTGATCATTTGTATGTTTGTCCTATACTCTCCAGAAAGAAACCTTTTTGGTTTTGCTTTCCTTTCATGACTGCCCTTCTACTGTATCCAACACTCTGGCTCATAGTGATGGTTAGTCATTTTTATGAGACACCACTGGATTCTATCATTTTTAATAAAGGAGAATCAGCTCCAAATTTTGAGAAAATGTCCATCTTGAAATAAAAATGAGCTATGCAATCAAATTATTGTTCTGTGTTTACATTAAACACGATGGATGCTAAAGTCAAGATTCTCTAACCACCACAATATAAAGTAGTTAATAAGAAATGACATGATTCCATCATAGAGTTTCTAAGAATGGTCCCCACTGTGCTCTGATGTCTTTTATTAAGAGAAATAATTTTCTCTTTTGCTGTACATGCATCATTTTATGGCTTTTTTTTGCTAGCAATTTCCCTACTACCTATTAGTCCCAAACTAAAATATTATACTCTTTAAGAACTAAGAGTGTGTTTGTGGTATAGATAGTGACGAGATGGCTGCCTTCCAAGCAGATGACTCAGGTTCAAATCCCAGCCAATGCACTGGATTTTCTTTAGCCAGGCATAGAGCACACATCTTTAATCCCAGTATTCAGCAAGCAGAGGCAGGAGATCTTTATGAATTCAAAGTCAGCCTTTAGAGATTTGTAGATTTCCAGGCCACCCAGTGTTACAGAGTGAGATCCTGCAATCAATGAAATGTATCTTTGCAGCAGACAGAGACCTTTACAGAAACCCACAACTGGTCAAAATGCAAAGAACAACTATCATGCCATGTTCAGCCCTAGAGGATAGTTCTGCAACACAACCTCTGACACCTAAGGCTGAAGAAGTGACAGAAAGTTTGCGAAAGCCAAAGATCTGATAGAACTGGATGACTGGAAAGTTTCACCTATGGATACCTCAACAATCTGGTTGCCTACACAAGACATGCTCAGTGACACCAATAGACATGCTAACATGGAAGAGTCAAAGCTCATGGGTTGCCACGCCTAGGCAAAGAATTACAAGGCAACTCAGTTTAGCTGAAAAGAGAATTAGTTTTCCCTAGTATGAGCCCTAAATAATCAACCCTGAAATCATATACCTAAAGCAATACTAAATGAACTCTACAGGTTGTATTTACATATTAACATGTTCATATATGTGTGTGTATGCATAACAGTAACAGTCATAGAAGAAGAAGCCATGACTTTGAAAGGGAGTGGGAGATGATATAGGTTCGAAGGAGAAAGGGAAATATCTTAATCTTCGGATGTTTTAAATTTGTTTTTGTTTTGCTATTTCCCAGCTAGAAGAAATATTTGTTGCTTGGAATCAGACACCAACTTTCTGAAATTTTCATTGTAATCACAGTAGCCCTGTCAGTGGAGTGCTTACATGGTGTACATGAAGCCTTGGGTTTGAAAGCCACCACCACGTAAACCAGTCCCAGTACTTGGGAGGTAGAGACAGGAGGACGGGAGGCACAATCGTAGCCTCAGTTACATGGTGAGGTTTTGACCAACCCGAGTGCACGGACTCTCTCTCTCTCTCTCTCTCTCTCTCTCTCTCTCTCTCTCTTTCTCTCTCTCTCTCTCTTTCTCTCTCTCTTCTCTCTTCCTCTCTTTCTCCTGTAGTACATGGAATGTATTCTCTCTCTCATATATAATATATATGAAATATATTATATGTATATGTATAATACAAAATGCAGAAATATATAGATATAAAGCTTAAGTTTTTCATTTTAATCTTTCAATCTAAGAATGAGAAGATGAAAGGAGAATAGTGAAACTATGACTCTTCCCTGAAGTACCCTGCCATCTAGGTATACATTTAACTCCATTACCAAAGTGAAATAAGATATAATTCTTTTATTATTTTATAAGTTAATATACAGTAGGAAAATATGCCCATTTCTTTCTGAGAAGAGCAAAGGAAAACCTTATTTAATAAAAAGTATATGAAATGTACTGTCTTTGAAGAGGGCATGTTGTTCATGGCCGCTTTCTCTCCTCTCCTATCCCCTCCCTCGGCTTCTCCTTCTACTCTTTCTTTTCCATGCTTCTCCCTCTCCCTCTACCTCTCTGAAGCTCTTGTTTCTATCTCTCTCCATCCTTCCATCCTGCCATGAGCAGCTTTGCTCCACCACATATTCCCCTTCTTGATGGTCTGCCTCACCATGGGCCAAGAAACAGAGGAATCACATAATCATTGACAAAAAAAAAACATGAATTGTTCTGGAACAATTTTTTTCCATTAAGTTGGCTTTTACAGACATTTGTTGTAATAAAGAAACAATCACACACACATACACACACACACACAGAGAGAGAGAGAGAGAGAGAGAGAGAGAGAGAGAGAGAGAGAGAGAGAGAGAGAGAGAAATTTCCCATTCACCAAGGGGAAATAGAAAAATGAATGGGGGATGGGGAACATTTTGAAGTGAAAAATCCCCTATTATCAACAGCCATGCTGTCAGCAACTAGATTTGGTTTCAGTTTGTCACTCATGAGACCAAAGTCATTCATGAAAATCTGAGACCCAGTTTAGTCTCTTCCTCAGGCCATCTCTGCGAACTGTAAACTCAAGAGTTCAGTGGATACCAGGGGTCAGTGCAAGGGAACTGTGTGCATGCGTGTATTGTGGTAGCTCTGGAGTCAATGTACTGGAAAGTGGAATGTTTTCAATTGTTTTGAAGTAATCGCCATTTCCTGGGCAGATACGTGGAAGGGCAATCTGACCAGAGTCTCTGTGGATGCCTTAGCCCTCCCACTCTGCGGGAACATTTAGACCTCACTTGAGGTTGCATGTGGATGTAAAGCAGCTCTGCCCTTCCCATTATTTGCTTCTGTTCAGAGCCTGAAGCAGTTTTCACTTGAAATGTGGTCAAATAGAATACTGAAAAGTCCTCCAGAGTCTAGTGTCTGCCTTAATTTATGGTTTTAATATTGTTTCATTGTTTTTTGAAAGAGATATAGGCATTGAAGATAGGAGGGAATAGATCACATACATGCATTGTGAGCATTGGTAATATAAAGAGTCTGGAGTTCTGTGGATGACTAGAGTGGCTTCTGAAGAACAGGCAACTAAGATTTCTTATGAAAATTCAAGCACTTCAAGTTTTGATTCTTCTAGAACAATGAGCAAAGTTCATCGTCATTTAGAAGCGTGCACCTTAATTATTGGGACAACAGGTTGGAACACAGAACTTAGGGGAGTGAGGCCAACAGTATTGGGCAGTTGTAACCTTTATTTGATCTTTGTGGTGACATTCTTAAAAGAAACTTCTGCTACCTAGAAAGATCTACCTGTGATCAATGTGTGGAATACAACCATCTAGCAAAATGGTATAGACAGCTTAATGCCAGGTCATCACCTATAGACATTTACTTTGCTCAAATGTATATATACATATATCATACCTTCTGTAATTATTTTACCCTTTTCCAGCATTTGGAATGCTTGAATATTTAGTAATTACGAAGAATACTGCAATATAAATGCTCATACAAGTCCTTCTGCAGAACTGGCAGATGCTGTATGATAACAATAAGACTTGGAAAAAGACTTGGAAATACAATGCTTGAGCAAAAGACAGAGGCTTCAAAAATGTGTGAATTTATGATCAAGAGTAGTGGAACTTTGTTTCCATGGTGATAGTAACTCTAGCACACCCTGCATCATCCCTCTACACCTCACACATTCTAAAAGTTACTACTTTCTTTCTCGTAAGTTCTCTTGAATTTGTAATGAAATAATATTATAAAAGTACACTAAAAGTATAAGAATTTTCGAGTTATTTGTCCTTGTGGTGTAGTTAGTTCCTTTCACCTGCAGAGTGGATTGTCATCAACTTAATGTTGTTTAAATCTAGGCTTCATTTTACTTTGCAGGTACTACTGTGTTTGGTTAGGAATGACACCTTCTGTCTGTTCTCCAACTATCTGGCCTCCTGCTTTCAATGGATATTTTACTCAGTACTTCTAAGGTTCTGTGTTATGTCACCTAACCTCAGGATGCTAATTTTATTTATTATCTTATTGCGTCTTACTTGTCACTAAGCATTTATATGGTCTTTGGGGTAGAGTAGGCCCTTACAAATGTACTTTGTTTTATTTGCCTTTCCCCAAGGAAAGGTTGCTTCATCTGGAACTAACCTACCACTTTGTTCAAATAAACACCACACCCATCTGTTTATGAAATTCTTTGACTGTGAGGAAAGGATGGCAAATTTAGTCCCGGGAAACAAATTGAATCATTATATAATATAGTACATATATATTATATCTTGGAAATAAACAACATGAACTTCCCCAAAATGTTCTTCGTCCACCTACTTATTATGAGCTGGATAATTAAGGTGTGGGCTCACAAATAAAAGCATGTTGCCCTATGCAAGTTAAAGATTTTGAATTATAAAAAAGAGAGGTAGATTTCAAGAGTTGATAGTGCACGAATATGCATATAAGTT
Source organism: Alexandromys fortis (assembly GCF_014885135.2). Classification (NCBI taxonomy): domain Eukaryota; kingdom Metazoa; phylum Chordata; class Mammalia; order Rodentia; family Cricetidae; genus Alexandromys; species Alexandromys fortis. The sequence goes on along the minus strand of NW_026067901.1, from coordinate 7,952,725 downwards.
TTAAAAACCTTGGCCTTTCTGAAAACCAGTGTAGCTATCTATTAAAATTTTTACTGGCCTAACTTTTTCTTTGAGTTTGTATTTATCTGTATCCTGCATTCCATCTTCTATGCGCTGTGGAATGGGCAGAATAGTGTTCCTTTCATCACACTCTAAAAGGACTTTCTCCATTTGTCTTAAAAATACAGGGGGCATTGGAAGGTAGATGAAAGCACGTAAGAATGATGATACTTGAGGAATCTAAGAGCATAGCCGAGCAATGTGCGGATGCTGTCCATCACGGAAGGAAACCCAGCTTTCAGCTCAGCAGTGTGGCTGAGAGACTCCATCACTGAATTACTGAACACTGATTGGTGATTGGGGAAGGCTATTGGGCATCTTGACTTCCTTATTGCTAAGCTGAAAACACTATCTTTGAAAGAAAAATTATTCAGTAAAAATATTGGTTTGATGAATTTTGTCAATGTAGAAACTTAGATTCTAAGTTATCGAATGCTGTCTGTGTTTTTTGATTCAGTATATTCATTTAATATAGGAAACAATGAACTTTTTCAAAGACAGTTTTGATTGATCATGCTTTTCTCTTTTTAATTCTATAGGGTTTTCTTTTTTCTTGTTTTTAAACAAACATTGTCCACGTAACATATTTTAATTGTATTTTTTCCCTCCTGAAATTCATCCTGGATCTTTGCAACATCCCTACACATCCAACTTTGCCCCCCGCCACTTCTTTAAAAGAAGCAAAAAACTGAAGAAATATAAAAAAAATAAAAACCCAAAATAGAAGTCAAAATAGAAATTAAACAAGTAAAAGACAAATAAGACAAAAAAGGTGCCTAAACCAAGCAAGATGAGGTACAATGTCTACAAAATGCCATTGATTTCATTTTGTATTGTCCAACTACTCCTAGGCATGAGGCCTGCCTTGAAGTGTGGTTAATATACCCCTCATGGAAGTGAGACACCTTAGAAGATAACTGATTTTTTCCCTTTACTATAGTGTACCAATTACAAACAGCTTCTTGGTCAAAGGTAGCAGCCTGTGTCTCCTTCCCCACCTTAGTGCTCTGGCCCTCCTGGTTTGGACTTGTGTGCTGCCACAGTCTCTGTGAGTTCATATGTACACTATTCCTGTTGTATCTGGAAGACAGTGTTTCCCTGGGGTCATCCATCACCTCTGGCTATTCTGACTTTTCTTCCTCTTCTTTCACATAGCTTCTCAAGCCTTGAGGAGAGGGCTTTGGTGAAGGCATCCCATTTAGAATTGAGTACTCCAAAGTCTATCACTGCCTGCATTTACTCTGGTGTAGGTCTCTATGTTCATCTCATCTACTACAGGAAGAAGCTTCACTAATGTGGATTGAACAAGGCATTGATCTATAGGTAGAGCAGTATATCATTAGAAGTAATTTTATTGTTATGTTCTTTAGCAGAAAAACAGTAGCAGGTTTTCCCCTAGGTCCATGACCTAACGAGTCTCAGATTTCTTGGCCACTTTAGCAGTATCAGGTATAGGTTTCATCTCATGGAGTGAACCTTAAGTCCAATGATAAAACAGTTGTTAATCCCATAACTTTAGTGCCAATATTGCACCAATATATTTTACAGGCAACTCTTTGTTCTAGGTGACTAGAGTTTATAGCTGGAAAACATTGATGATTACCTTTCTCCTCTGGCAGCATGCAGAGGACATTCCAATACCACCAATGCCAGTCAGTAGGAATAAAGCTTCTAATTAGTACCAGCTCTTCTTCTTTGTGTTCCATGACATCTGGAAGTATTGTCTTCAGCAATAAGGTCTTAACATTAGGTTGCAGAGAGTAATGGATGGCTTTGGCAATTATGTGTGATATTTGGGAGTTTCCATGGTATCAAAGAGCCCACAAGATGAAAGTCGAATTTGGCACTGGAGGTTTATTTAACTTGGTAACATAAGATGTCTAGTTAGGGCATTCTTTCTCCTATTTTTTGGTGGTTCCATTTTGATTTCTTTTACACACACACACACACACACACACACACACGTTAGGGTATTTCTATATTAGTAGATTTCCGTATTGTTTTTTTCCCCTTCTTTGGGAGAATCTCTGCTCTCCACTAGTCTTTTACTTAATACCTAACCTCTGTGGTTTTTCAGATAGTAGCACACATATTGAAGGCTTAAAAGTTAACATTTGCATGTAAGAGAAAACAAACAATATTAGTCTACCATGGAGTGAACTGTGTGTCTCATCATCTGCTTTGTTGTTATTCCATGGAGATTTAGAGTTATCTGTATTTATAAGCAGGAGTCACCAGAGTATACCAAGTTCCAACTTCATAGTGTAACATGTCTGACTATACAGCAGGAATAACCTGTCTTCAAGAATTTAAGGATTAATTAAAAATCTATTTTCTCTGTAATATTAACTTGTATTTCCTAATATTCATTTATGTTTAATTTTTATATATGCTTATCCATAGTTATTAATTTTATATTAAAATACTCATAACAAACTCAAAGTACTAACATGTTTCTACAATTTTTGTTAAACTGATGATCTGCTCTTGTTTACTTTCTGTGTGGTACATGCTGTTAGGTTATGCCTTGGGCACTTCATTTTTAGCTAACAAAAACAAAATCAAAGTTGTAAGTAGTGGCACATGTCAGTGACCTTAGGGATGGGATTAGCCTTGTCTAAATAACAAGTTCCTGTTTTACAAAGAAAACAAAACAAAAATCAAATGTGTTCCGGGGAAAAACTCATTATAAGACAAAGCAACATTTGATTTTTAGAAATTTTTGCATCACAGAAAAGTTTATTTGGGATGTTTTCTTTGAAGCATTAATAGGAATTTTAGTAATGTTAATAAATAAGGAATTGATGTCTGAACTCTTAGTCCTGCATTTGTGGCCAAAAGTTATAGAATATGTTTGGTTTATTTTTTAGTGGATTTGTCCTAAGGTTGGGCATCTCCAAACTTAATTCTCTTATCCTCTTCTACCACGGTTTGGTCAATGTATTCAATTAGGTAATCAACACATATTTATTCACAGAGGAAAATCTTTCCCTTAAACTGATGTGTTCAATATTCTGTTAACTCAATTCTTGTTTTAAAACACATTTTTTATGATTCCTCTTTTGAAAATTCTTACTGAGTTTATGCCTTCAGTAAATTGTTGCATTACTTTTCCAGAAACTGTAGAACAAGTACAGAGAAAAATTGTGGAGCCTCTTGGTTGGGTATCAGCTTGTTTCTGTAAATCTCTCTAGTCAATTTCCTTTTGCTGTTACTAAAGGAATTAGAGAAAAAGATGATCAAGGACAGTATTTATTAATCAAACTTCTGAAGGACTTTACAATATCTGCAATGTTTTAGTCAGTTGGAAGAAACAAATCACCAGAAGTAATTCTTAAAAGTCTTTTAGAAAAGGATTTATGTACTGTGTGTGTGTGTTTGTTTGTGTGTCTGTCTGTCTGTCTGTGTCATTGTCTTTATGTGCATGGCTAAGGGTGGTTACCTGAGGAATAAAGAGGGCAGCGGATCCCCTGCTGCTGTGCCCCCTGTTGTGGGTTCTGGGCGTTAAATCTCAGTCCTTTGCAAAGCAGCTCAGCTGTCAATCACAGCTCACACCCTCTCCATGGGATGAATTAGTTGGCATCCCTAACTAATGTGTTTCCTGTATCACAGCACTCAGTCTTTCAGATGAAATTCACTCTGGCAAGATGCCCTGAGGGTGCAACTTCTAGAATCATCCAGGCCTGTGAACTTTGTTCCTCCTTCACTAGTTTCAGTGGCTTTGACAACAGCACTCACACAACATAAATTTTCTTCTTGATCGACCCTGAGTTGCCGACCTGTGTGACCTGCTATGGTTCAGGACATGGTATATGCTTTCTCTGAAAAAAAAAATCAATATTGGAAAGACAGTTTTTATGATACAAACAGAAAGAAACTCCCTTCCCCCCACAAAATAATCTCTTTGACTTCACTTTCTTAATGTTACAGAACAGCACATATCAAAGAAACACACCCTAACAGTTACATTATGAACATGCCATAGCAAATGGTGTCACATATGCATCTAACTTTCCACATGTGCTTTTAGAAGTCTTGCTAAGCTCTGTCTTTCTGGCTACTGATAAGCTCTTTTCTTGACCTACTTTGATGAGGTTCTTTGGGTTCTTCTTATAAACTAGACCTTGCTTTGCTTTGGACTGTGCAGGTACTCAAGAGTTCTCCATCAGTTTCCTCACAATCCCCCAACCTTCCCGTCACTTTGAGAGTCACTCACCTTCCAAGGGTGTCTGCTCAGCCTGGAGCATCTTGAGCAAGAATCCCGGAGCTAGTTAACCAGAATCTTTCTGATCCTTAGGAACCCAAGGACATTTCACCATCGACATCTGCTCCATTCTTTGGCTATAAATTCTCCTTCTTCTGTTGCTGTTGTTGAGCACAGCCTGTTTTCTCTCTCCTGCCTCAGAGCCCCACCATGATAGATCCCCCCCCAACCACAGTGATTTTTCTGAGCATAAAGTTAGCCTTGCTTTTCCTTCACAAGTGTCATTAAAATCTTTGCCCCTTATCACTACCTGTTGAAATTATAATATTAACTTACTTAGCAGCATACTTAAAGGCTTTTTATAGGCAATATATGTTATTCCTTGGAAACTACAGCTCCCAGACTTCTCCTGGATTACCGTCACCTGTGTGCGCGCTGGCCGTGCCCAGGTGAAGGTCATTCCTCCCAGATAACCTTGCGCCCCCCGTTAAAAGCGAAGGTCCACGAGGCTTCGCCCTCTTGGCCCCTCTCTTGGCCTCTCCCTTGCCCCCAACCCTTGTGTGTCTGCACGTCCCACCCCTTATTGTGTTTCCCTCTCCCCATTAAAGTGCACCCACGTGGGAGCCGCGTGTCCGTCTCTTCCTTTTGCGTCTCGTCTATCCTGTGTTTGTCCACACACCCACGCCCGCCGCCGTTTTTAAAGGAATAATAATATATGCCTTCAAAGATTATAAATACTTGATGAAGTGAGGAGAAGAATTAGAATTGTATATGCTGAGAGATAAACAAAGGTGTAGACAATTTCTTTTAAAAAGTAGCAGATATGAGGATACATATTAACTACGACACATGACATTCCCTCGAAAACTGGTACATAAGCCAGGCCTAGTGGCTCAGGACTTTAATCCTAGTACTTGAGAGGCAGAACCAAGCAGATCTATATGAGTTCAAGGCCAACCTGTTCTACACAGAGAATTCTAGGAGAGCCAGGGATACATAGAAAGGCTCAATCTCAAAAAATAAAATAAGATAAAATAGATTGCATACTATGAAATAAAGTCTCAACTGAAATATAAGATAACATACCTAACTGTATTCTATCTGGTCAAAATAAAACAAAGCTTGAAACCCACAGCAAGAAAATGTATAGAAATTTCACAAAGAAGCAATAAAATGGGTTAATTCTCTGAAAATATAAACAAGGTTGACAAGCCTGTAGCTGAATTTACAAAAAAATAAGAGCGAGAAAACCCAGATTAACAAAATTAATGCTGGAAGCTGAAAATAGCGGGCATGGAGCGATGGCTCAGTAGTTGAGAGCATGGGCGGCTCTTCCAGGGGACCCACAGATGCTTCCAACTGTCTGTAACTTCAGTCCCAGGAGGTCTGACATCATCTTAGAGCCTCTGCAGACATCAACTAAAACGTAAGAATCTGTATTCCATCAAATTGGAAAATGGGAAGGAAATGGATGAAACTTCAAAATGCATGTAACCTACCAAGATGAGATAAATATTTAACAGACCTCCACTAAACAAAAAGATTGATGTGGTCACAAAACTCTTCCAAGAAAGCCCTTGTCCATATGGCTCACTACGGAATTCTAACAGATGTGTAAATAATTAAAAGCAATGTTTCTCGGATTATAATATAAAATAACAAAGGAAGGAAATCTTTCAAACTCTTCCTATAAGCATGCATTACACTGGCCACAGATCCAGATATATACACAACAGAAAGAGACAGGAATTAACTAGTCCCATTAGTTAATAAGTAGTAGTTAGTTGATAATTAAGATCACAGATACAAAAAATTCCCAATTAAAAATTGGTAAACCAATTTTGTAACCACAAAAGATGATCTGCCATCATTAGGTTGGCTTCATTCCAGAGATGCAAGGATGATTCAACATATATAAATCAAAATGTAAATCATCTTACGCCCTTGAGGTCAGCAGAAATCATATGACCATCTCAATAGACGAAGAAAGAGCCTTTGACAAAATATAATAGGGCATCATGGTAGTGACTCCAGAGAGACTAAGAATAGAGAGAATATATTCCATCACACACAGTAAAGGATGTAAATTAAAAACTGGCCAATGAACAGATACTAAATGAAGATTCAGTAATAGCAGTCCCATCAAAATCAGAAACATGACAAGTGGGCCCATTTCCCCTAATCTTGTCATTTATAGCTCTCAAAGTATTACCAAGAGCTACAAGACAAGAGAATGAAACAATAGGGATACAAATAAGAAAGGAAGAAGTCAATTTATCCATATTTTTAGAGTATGATTCCATACACAAAAGGCACTAAAGACTTCACCATAAATCTCCTAATAACTACTTTCAGCAAGGACCCCCAAAACAAGCCGGGCTCTTCCTGCAGCTCTCAATGGCCATCACTAGATGAGAAGACCCTGTTACTGTAGATATCACACACATTGGCTGCAAGATAGAGATAAATCAAGCTAGAAAGGAGCTAGGCACTTCCGCCCTGGTTTCTAGACTCCAAGACACTAGAAACTCATGCAGTCTGTTAAAGGTTACTTGTGGTCTTACTCAGCACGGGATCTACGTGCTGCAATAATAACCTGCATTTAATGTTGTGCCCGCTGGAGCAATTGAGTCATGACTGTCAATCAAATACTTTCCAGTTGGATTTAAAACTCAGCCCACAGATAGAGTCCACGCCTGGTAATTTAAACCTGGTTGATGCTCAAGGCTGCGGATGTCCTAGGTCACAGAAGAAATCTACTGCTGTTGCTTTGTACAAGTACATGGTGTTAAATAGTCTTTCAGATATGTGAATTTATGCTCATAGATTAGTGCTGCTCTCAATCTTTGTCAGAGATGCTTCTGCTTGCAGTGGGCAAAACTGATGCTGAGACTCACAAGTGGCCCAAAGTGCTAAGAAAAGTGATTATTAGCATCAAGCCCTAAATGTGACATCCATATCAGCCCTTCTGAGGTTCAGGTAACATCACTGAAGGGGTAGTAAGAAGAATGTAAGAGGATAGTTGACAGCAGAAAAATCTCTAGCAAATACACAAACTTATGGAGCTTAAATAGTTCTTTACTGAACGATAAATGTGCCAAAAAATCAATCAAGAAAAAAAAAAGGAAATCCTGAAACTGAATAAAAAGGAAAACACAGCAAAATGCCTGGAACATGGTAAAAACAGTTCTGCAAGGGAAATTTATAGCATGAAGTTCCATACTTTAAAAAAAATCAGAAAGAGCAACAAATAAATGTTTTAATGACACAGCTCAAAATGTTGAAAATAAAAGCAAACCAAATCTAAACATAGTTGATGGCAAGAAAGAGTGAAAATTAGAGCAAAATTGAATGAAATAGAAACAAAAAGAATAAAAAAAAAGTCAATGACTCCAAGAGCTGGCTCTTGAGGAGATGAAGCAGGTTACCAGAGCCTCGGGACAATTATCAAGAAAGAAAGAGAGTGTTGAGGTTGACAGCGTCGTAAAAGAACAGGAGAGCTTCGTGGTAGACACTAAGTAAGTTCAGAATATTTTCAATATTTCTCTAGAAACCTCCCTATCACTCCCAGACAGGCCTACATCCAAGATACACATCTTAAATCCACATCTTGGATAGATTGCCTTCCAAAGCGGGGAAAGGTAAGCAACAAGTCTACAAAGACAGAAAATAGGAACTTAGCTAAGTTGTGATGTGTGGAGGAATTTCAGTTAACTATGAAGAACACGGTCAGGAAAGGACAGCCAGTCACTCCATCAACTGCACAGCTTTCAAGGGCTCAAGAGGGTGCTAGCCACTGGGTGGCAGGTGACTCCCGCCTTCTCACCCGGGAACTTGGCCCCATTCTATGACTTGATTCTCTGTTTTCCTCTCCTTTGCCTGCTTACCTGACAAGGCCACCAGCTGGAGGGAGAGGAGGGGCGGGGCTTCCTTGTTACCCTGGAAACGAAGGTGTAGCCCCTGTGGCCCAGCCCGCTGTCTTTGCTTTTCTTACTGGGCAATAAGTACTTCCCCTACTTCACTTCCCCAGTCTCTGGGAAGTGAAATGTTGTAAAAAAACACAAGGCTTCTTTCTGCCTCCGTTTCCCTCCTGTGGAAAAAGTAACGGCCATGTAAATTCATCGCAGAAGACTGCTCCACACCCATCCTTTCTTTATCGAGAGCGACATTGTTATAGCTGAGCCCTTCCTCGCTGTCAGCCCTGTCCAGACACAGCCTCAGAACAGGGAAAGAAGCCTGATGCCCTGTTCTCTAGAAACTTACAATGTGATCGCAGGGCCAGGATGCGATTCCTTTAAAGGCTTTTCTTTTATTGCCTTTGCTATTACTCACTTCTGTGAACCCAATGTCAAAGAAACGCATTTCTTTCCTCCAAAAAGCTGAGCTGGCAGTATCTTCAAAGAAACTGTAAGGCTTTTATATCCCTTTGTTCTTCCGCAGTGGTAATTTCCATTCCATTCGGAACCTTAGCAACATCAGGTTTCTGCCCAATGTCAACCTGCACAAACGGAATCTTTTATTCATTTCCTCCGTCTCCTTCAGTGGATTCACCTCATTAAAACAAGTGACTGGCACCAAATCCTTAACATTTCTGGTCTTCTGGGAGTAACGGGGCCTTCACAAATGTTTATTAATGATCGTTTCTGCTGAAAGGGGAGAATGCTTAAGTTTTTGTTTTGTTTTTCTCAGTCCCAGGTTCCCTGTGTGTAGTTGGCTGTAGCCAAGTGAATAAACGAAGCTTATTAATATTTATTACTTTTCTAAAATTAGCCAGGGTCTGAGAGAACTGCGCCTTCACGTTAAGACAACATGGTTCTGTGATGGATTATTCCCTGGGCTCTTCCAACTCTGCTTTCTGTTGTTTCCTTCTCTGGCCCGTTGCACATAGCTTCTCATCTCAAAATAAATATGATGCTTAAAGACTGAGATAAAGCTTTTAAATGCAGATAGAGCTTAGGAGGTTAAAAAAACACAAGCAAGCAAGCAAACAGACAAAACCAGCTTAAATAACTTGGCTATGAATTTGTACCAAATTCAGGACTGGTGCTGCCCCAGACCATCCCCATAACAATCACGTGAAGTAGGCACTTTATAGTGAAGGAGCTGCTGGCAGAATGACTAGAGTCTGTTATAGCTACGTGGTTCCTCAGAGAAGAGCCCAGTTGATCCCAAATGACTCTATGGTGCTTGTCTGTGCACAGCATTTTTGTGAGCTGCTAAAAACCTTTCTCAGCCCTTGCTGCAGTTACCTGTCATTGCCTTTTTATTTTTGTTTCTCACACCTGAGCTCCAGACTCTGAAAGTGTCACAGCTGCTGACTCGGGCACACCATCAAGTGTTCCAGGGCTGCGGAGAGAGTGAGTGAGCAAATACGTGCTTGTTCTGTTCAGACCAGTGTTTGGATTTATCAGTTTGAATCATACAAAGTATGGTGGTTTGAGTGAGAATGACCCCCACAGGCTCATATGTTTGAAGTCATCAAGGGGTGGCGCTGTTTGAAGGGATTAGAAGGATTAGGAGGTGTGGCCTTGTTGGAGGAAGTGGACTTTGAAGTTTCAAAAGTTCATTCCAAGCCCAGAGTCCCTCTCTCTGTCTGTGAATCAGGTCGTCAACTACTTTTCCCGAGTCTATCTGTCTGTTGCCATGCTTCAGGTCATGATGATGATGGACTAACAATCTGAAACTTTAAGCACGTCCCCAGTTAAATGTTTTCTCTTATAATACTTGCTTTGGTCATGGTGTCTCTTCACAGAAACAGAACATTGACTAAGTAAGACATGAAGGAAACATTTTTAATACTGAATTATCATTAAAAGTTCATGAGAATCTGCTTTATTCTTACTACTAATCTGTAACTTTAAAAAATATTCTACTAATACATATGCACACATATACATGCAGCACCCCTGACATATACTTACATACATGCACAAATGCATACACCCCCACATGTACACACATGCACACACACACACACACACACACACACACACACACACCCCTAGCTGTAGTGTCTAGCCAGAAATAACTATTGAGGAGATTTAATAAATATTAGTTAATTAGATACCTTTGTGATATCTTATAATATGTGATAGCTTATAATAGTGGGATGGGAAACAGCTTGTCACTGACTTTCTTTTAAAAGATCAAGTTTTTAAAAAAAGCTATTTGGAAGGAGGGAGATAAAACAAAATAGGTAGACCAGGTCAGAAGATATATAGAGGATGAATTATCACCACTTGTACCCAAAGATGTCAAAAGGTACCCATTAAAATAGTGTTCTCTTTATGTATCTGGCGTCCCAAGGGATAGGATGAAAATGTATAGGAGTGTGAACGATTACCAATATCTGGTACTACTTAATGCTTTCTCTTGTTAATAAATATACTTAATAACATTTTTGAATGAAATAATCTATAAAAGACAGGGTAGCAATTTCCTTTGAATATGTATTTTTGCTTGAAGATTTTGCTCAAGGTAATCAGTCCTAACTAGCACTTAGTGCTGAAGCAGTAAGCAGGGCAGGCTGGCTCTACCTTTCCCTGCAGGCAGGGTTTCCTTGGGGGCATGGCCATCTCTTTTTTTTTTTTTCTCATCAGCATGAGGTACTCTTTCTATTTCAGACCATGTAGGGGTTCCACATTCAGTTCGTGTTTCACTTGCCATTCATACAGAGAAGACACTCAGTTGGCAAGCGAAGGAAAAAGTTGCTGGGTGGCGTGCTTCTTGGGCTCCACGGGCTTCTCAGAACTGAAGGTAAAATGCTAATACTACTGTGAATAAAGTTCCCAGGAGCTTCCAGAAAATGCTGCAGTTGCCACCCTGACCTACCACTTACAGCTTCATTATAGCTGGGTTACACAAGTAACCCAGGTGTGTTTTTTAAATACAGAAGGGCTAGCCTGCTAGAGAGTAATATATATCTGGATCTATAGAAGGGATATGTGCACCCAAGTACTCTAGTTTTCTCTTACAATTCAGGAAACTTGCCTTCCTGTCTTAAATAGGAATTGCCCCCATGATTATCATTTAAAACCCTGGAACATACACATACAAGTAGAATCACACAGTGTGCATGCAGGCAATGTGTGTAAGGGTTTGTCTAACCATATGGCCATATCTAACATGCACAAATATGTTTACATGCCTTCATATAAAAAATATCAAACTCAAGTCTCGCAAATGGATGCGCGATATGATTTGATAGTTTCATTTTGTTTTGTTCTCACTATTTTTCTAGTCATCTACTCCTCTAGGATGGTTGGGGAGGGGCTGTCTGTAATTAGTAAGTTAATCAAAGAGAATCAGATTCTTCCCTTTCAGTATAGGTTGTGGAAGAATTCTCATCTTATTGGCTGAAGACTGATGCTCAGACCACTTGAGGTGGTTGCTGAGAATCACATTACCAGAGCTGAGGATTAAGTACATCCTGTTTGCCACTTTGTTCATGAGTCCTAACCAATGACTGCTGTCTTGTGAAGAGAGGCAGGGTGGCACAGCATGGAAACAGTCCATTGGGAGCTTTAAATAAAGTGAAACAAACCTGCTTTTCATCTTAGTATTCTCCCTGACTGCATTGACAGGCATGCGAAAGCCATTTGAAATGTAGGATCTCCACCTCCATGGTAGAGCAGAAAGCCTACTACAGGATAGATAGATAGATAGATAGATAGATAGATAGATAGATAGATAATAGATAGATAGATGATAGATAAATAGATAGATGGATAGATAGGTAGATGATAGATAGATAGATAGATAGATAGATAGATGATAGATAGATAGATAATAGATAGATAGATGATAGATAAATAGATAGATGGATAGAAAGGTAGATGATAGATAGATAGATAGATAGATAGATAGATAGATAGATAGATAGCCTGTAGTAGAAGGAAAGTTAGCCTGACTTGTTTATCTACAAAGTCATGATGTCAATATCTTTAAATGTTCTGTCTTAAAAAGATCATATTACTTAAACAATACTTTCTATGTTCTGTCTGGCCAATAAAATCCTGGCTTCCATTATTGTGGTACAGGAGAAATTTGTAGTTATCAGAATCTTGTCTCCTAATTCTCTGTAAACTAAATAACCAAAATATGCCTGATGTCAATAAATCCAAATGTAAGCAACAAGAAGCTGCCACTTTCTGTTAGGAAGGATCTTCAGTGTCCTAGGCTGTGGAGACGCTATCTATCTTGGAATCTGACTCCCATGACTCCTTACTCCCATCCTGACTTCTCTGGCTATTTGAAATGAAATGTGCCTACCAGAAGACATAAAGCTCACATGTATAGATGAATGAAAACATGTGATCTTTGACTTCCTGGGTCTGGGGTACCTTACTCACAATGATTGTTTCCAATTCTATGCATTCCCCTGTCAATTTCATTTTCTTAATGACTGAATTTAAACACTCATAAAATGAGGGAAAAATAGAGTTTAAATTTACTATTTCGGCTGTGAAAGAAGAAGAAGCCTGTTTCTTGAAAAATCATCTAGCGAGAAGACAGAATCCAACACTCAGGGTGAAAATGTTTGAACTGGCTGTAAAAGCAACTGATGCAGCAAAGAAGAGAGGTGTGGAGGTTTTCTTAATTGAGGATGTTAGTGTTGCAAACAGGAAGGAAGGTGAGACACTGGAAATCCTCAGGAAGCTGGTAGGAAAAGAAAAGAAAAAGTCTATTGAACAGCGGCAGTTAAGTGGAAACAGCATGGGGTGTGTTAGCACGATTCCTGAATTAAGAGAAAATAAAGAAATGAGTGGTCATCATGAATATATCAGGTTTGGGTCCTGGCCGGGAAACAGAAGTAAAGAAATGAGGATAATAAGATACAGCCAGGCTTTACTGGGAGGATCAGAGGAGTGACAGCCAGTAATGTCCACACACCTCACTCAAGCCCCGAAGACGGCACCAGCAAAGTCAGTTTGACTCCAGACCCTGCTGTCTGCTGCCTGAGTTCTTTTCAGAGGCCCTCTTGTTGGTTTAGACAAGGTATCTTTTGGAAACATGCTGTCTCAATGGGCCATTAGGTCCTTTTCAGTAGACTCTGAAGTTTCTTGCCTTAGGAAGCCCAGCTTCCTTCTCCTCCGAGTCTTTTCTCCTATGTCACTGTAATTCCTGCCTTTTTGTGCTATCCCAGTCCTTGGTGCTATCCAAAAAGATTACAATTAATAAGCTGCCTAGAATGGAGTAAGGTGTAGTGTAACGTCAAGGAAATAATGTTAACAGTCTTGGTTGGGAGAGTCATAGAGTGCCTTGGGAAAGAAAAGAGGTCTTTTCTGTGGTCACATATATTCAGGCCTTAAGCCAGGGACATTGGTTTCTCAATATAAAATACACACAAAATAAATGTCAACTTTATGTTGACAGGCATTGTAGCACACATTAATTGTACTGGGATTCTTACCTTGTCAAGAGATTTCATTCGGGTTCCCAGCTGAGGGACTCATTTTCTTTTCCCTGTCTTTTTCAATATGGTCTCATTATGAATTGATACACACACACACACACACACACACACACACACACACACACACTGATCACATTAAAACAAATAGGTGAAGAAGTTGTTATTTTGGATTCAAACACGAATGGCCACCACCCAGGAAAATAGATCTGAGTTACTCCAAATTCCACATTCCAATCTGGTTAATAGTTTTACAAAATTTTTATAGCAACAGGACAAAGACAGTTATAAATCAGCATGACTTGCAATTCTGGTGATGCTATAACATCAAGTTACAGCAGAACAGGGAAATCTCTGCTTTTGGGTCTTGCATGCTATGCATATAATGGCATTCTTAGCTTTGGGTTGACCAGAGCCAGGAGTCAGTTTATAGATTCTTCAAAGACTCAGCTAACAGTTACCAGGTGGCTAGGTTGTACACATGGTGGTCCTTAAATAAATATTCAAAGGTACATGAAGACAGCACAAGACGAGCTGTACTCAAGATTTGAATCTACAATGATCCAACAACCACAGAACCTGAAATTTTGGTAAATTGTGAATTGAGTTCAGCCTTTATAGAAGGTCCAGTGTAAGACCCAGGGTCCTGAGAACTTGAGCTCACAGACACCTCTGTTGGCCAAGCATCGCATTTTGTGTATTAGGAAATGGAATATACTTAAAAGCATTATTTCAGTTCTGATCTTTCTAGGATGGCTAGTTCCAGGAATCTGATATACATGAAGGCATTTCCTATATCCGATATAAATGTAGGAAAGTGGTATTGATCACGTAATTGCTGCTCAAGTTATTAAAGAAGAAACCCCTAGGTCATAGTGCCAACATCTACTAGCTGTCAGGATTTGGGTCTGAGTTATTTTTTAATTCCTTGTATTTGACATGATATTTACATGTGGTATTTAATGTGAATATAGTATCTAATATTAAAATAGTCATTCTCGAGGCTTTTAAAACAAAATGTGAATATTGTCTAATTTTTCTGTCTAACTGTACCATGGGGCACTATTTTAACCAAGAAATCTCAGTTCTTCACAAATAAAACAATATGGATATTGCTGTTTTAAAGATTGGTATTTTCTGTGTTACTTGAATAAAATGCATTAAATCTAAGTCATGATTATCACTAACAAGAGAAAATGGAATGAAAATGTTTTCTTAAGATTAAGTTTTATTGTTTTTAATTATGTCTGTGTGTATGTCTGTGTGGGGGTATGCCTGTGTTGAGTGGAGATACCCTAGAATGCCAGAGCCATGGTCCCCCTAGAGCTAGAGTATCAGGTAATGAAGATACACCCAATGAGGTGCTGGGAACTGAAGCCAGGTCCTCTGCAAGGGCAGCCTTAGTTAAAGTTACTTTAAAGTAGTCAGATATCGACATATGTGTTTAGGCTTTGTAAGTATCTTAATATTCTTACTATTACTATTAAGAGGGGCAGTGATCCAACTGGCTGGATAGTTAGCATCCTTTTCTTTATCTAAGTAGGAAAGTTTGTTTTAGGATGTCAGAATTTGGAGTTAATCTAGAGTAAACTAGAGGTGCCCTGCTTTTGAAGAATTACAAATATGTTTTCATCAGTTTAAAACCTAGATTTTGTAAAATCCAAATAATAATAAAAGATGAGATTTTTTTTAAGATAGTGAAAGTGCTTGAATCTTTTTAAACATGAAATTTGGTCCAAATGAGGCAGGGGTCTGGCTAAGCAGTAATTAATTAAATAATTAAAGTAAATTAAAGTACATAATTAAAGTAAATAATATCATTCTCATTTCTAATTTCGCTGAAACAAGATTAGAATTACTTAATTATATACCAAAATATTAAATACATCAAGCAATTTAGAAAATATCTAATTATAAATGGATTCAAGAAACAAAACTCGAGAAATGATGAAAAGGAATATTGTCCAGAATTTCTGAAATCCATGTGGATTTGTTCTTAAAAATGGTACAAGTTTGATGTGAGGACGGTGACTCTAAAAGATCACGTCCTGAAGTTTGTAGCAAGAGCTGGGTTAGAAGTACGTGGTAGAGCCCTTTCACTCTGGGCAGAAGCAAGTCTTCATTGCTGTAGTCTTTCTCCAGTTGATCAAACCACCTGCTTTTCTGGAGAGACAATAACCAACCATGGTATGGTACTTAAAAGTCCCTTGTGATAGGATATTTCTCCTTTTAAGAAACATGACTCGAGGTATTTAATTTCTAGAGGATGTCCAATATTTATTTTATAGGGATATAATGGTTAATTTTCAAAAAGAGTAAATCTTAGATTTAAAAGAGATAATAAAAATGTATTAGAATAAAATTGTAAAAAAATCTTTAATTTTGTCAATGATTTTTTTTTATATTGTCATCCATTCCCTCAACAAATGCAGGTGATTTATTTAGGATGGGCAACACAGTGATAAGGATAATGGGTCAAAGTTCACCCGTAGCCTTATACATTTGTCCAGTAAAATGAGCTCTATGCTCAATATGGAATCCACCAGGAGGGTTCCCAAGCAGGAATAATTCTTTCTAACAGAAATCTCCCTCCTGCTGAGGGGGGCCTCCACTACCCAGCAGTGGAGGCTTTATCTCTGGGAAAACAAACTTAGCTGGATATAATTTGGTCATGCCTTTTACATGTCTTATTTTATAAAGGGATAAAGCAAAACACTTTTCTAAGCCAACTTTTCTTTTTGGCAAACGCCACTAAAAGCAGATCACCATATAAGAAAACATTGTTATCTCAGGATATTGAATTGTGACTTTTGAATTTTTAATAACCGTTAACTTTATCCAATTTAATTTTAACTATGTCATCCTTTCTCAAGTCTTAACTGTCAACCATTTTTAAACAATATTCTTTAACCTAATTTGTTCTCAACTATCTTTCTACTTTGGAACAGTATTTTCTTACCATATGCATTTATTTTCCTCATCCCAAAGCATTTCCCTTTTCTTCAACCTCATTATTAAAAATGCTGGGACTGATCAAGGTGACATGAAGATACAATAAAAGGGAGGCCTCAGCAGAAGCTGATCATTTTTTAATGGGATCCGAAAAGGGCAAAGGCGTCTGCAGGAGAGACTGTGCACTGAGGTTCGGGGCAAAAGTGGGCTGGGGGTTTTATAGGACAGAAAGGGAAACTTGTGGGTTGGAAGGGTCCATCTGTATTCTGTTCTCCAGCAATCTGAAAGTCATTGTCAGTAGCAACAAGGGAGGTTTGGACTCTGACCTTGGCAGGAGTGATCCCTACCCCTAGAACCACTGCAGATGTTCATAGCTCATCTACTTTCCTGCTAGGAGTTTTTTCAGCCCACCTGAGACTTTTTGGTCTTTAACTCTTCAATGTCTATAACCCTTTCATCCTTTCCCCCTATTTGATGATTCATGCCTATTTCCAGTGTTATCTCTATTAAAGCATTTTTTTCTTAATATAAAAATTTTATTTGAAATGAAAATCCAGGAGTCTGTGTCTAGAACATAGAACGTGTATCTATAAAAACAAAACAAAACAAAAAAATCTGTCATTAATACAGATGAAACATATCAATAGAGCTATGCCTTCTTAAGAAATGAAAAATGTCTTTTAAAGATTTAAGTAATCGTAATAGGCACTTTAAAACATTCTTGTTGAAAATCACAGGGAGAGAACATTCCCAGCCATTGGGATAGCAAGTCCAGCAAATGTATTCCCTGTATAACAATAAGTATCCATTACGGAAAAAAAAAAAAAAAAANTGCTCTCTTTTTTCCATTGTATAGTTTTAGCTCCTTTATCGAAAATCAGGAGAGCTATGCCTTCTTAAGAAATGAAAAATGTCTTTTAAAGATTTAAGTAATCGTAATAGGCACTTTAAAACTTTCTTGTTGAAAATCACAGGGAGACAACATTCCCAGCCATTGGGATAGCAAGTCCAGCAAATGTATTCCCTGTATAACAATAAGTATCCATTACGGAAAAAAAACACACTGCAGGAGAAATCAAACCTTGAAACACAGTCTATTTCTTCAATCAATAGACATCTCTGATTAACATATATAACAGGAAATGAGGCAGGAATCAGGAGTTGGCTCTAGACAGTCAGATGGTGCCTAGCATAGAAATCTGTACTCTTATCTACTTTTCCTTTCCTTTCTTCTTTTCCAGACGATCACAGGCAACACTGTTTAACTTCATTATGAATGACTAAGTACAAAGCTTTGCCCTAAAGTGCTGTTGAGGACTGGACCTCCATCAGTAGAGGCATCCTTTCCTCCTCTAGCTAGCTCTTGAAACAAAAGATAATGGTTTAGGTAAGCAGGGGTAGCTTGACATCAGGGTTTGACACTGTTTGAATCTATCAATAATCAAATTGAATCTGTTCAACTTTCTGTCAACTTGGTTTCGATCTTCAATACCTCTCAAACACTACATATATCTCTGGTTAGAAAACAGAAGCAAAGCAATCCAGACAACTTACAAACCATGCTACTTGGAAAAGTGGCTCAGTCCAGCAAACTCCGGAAAAGTGCTTCATATGGACGCAGCATGAGCCCATAGATATCAGGTGTGAGAGGCCGTACACACAACTCTATATTACCAATACCAGCAGCCTGATGAGTTCCCCTAATCACTGATCGGTCGTGGCTCAGGCCAAATTGAGATTTGGCTTCGACACAGAAATGAATAGTAGGCTTAGCCAGTTTGAAGCAGAGTGAGAGATTCCATTACAGATATTTTAATATAAGCTTAAGCCCAAGGTGAAGCAGACAGAGTGGGGGTGGGGTGGGGGCAGCATTGAAAAGTCAGGCATATACAGCTGCGAGTGTGGGAGCTGCTTCAGTAGAGTCTCCTTTGGTAATAGAAATGCTTAATATAGCTTGAGCTATCTTTTTTTCTCTAAATTTCATGCTAAAACAGGTCATTAATAATGTTTTCCTTTGATATAGAACTTGTTCAGTAAGGATAAAAATGAAAAAAAATGCGAAGCTAAAGGATAGGTAAGGGTAAAGCAGAAAGAATGGCTTAGATTGCTCAGAATTGGTCTTCAATTGCGACATAATAGCTAAAATTTTCTCTCCAATTTTCTATTTATTTTTAACAACCTATTTTCACTTAGATATGGCTTCTGTAGCTTCTTATAGTCATTTTTAGATGTTTTCAATCAGTTAAGGCAGGCTGTCTATTTATGGTTATATTTTATTGTTTAAGACTTCTAGTTAAGCGTGCAAAATAAACCAGTTGAGAGATATGAAATGGAGGTAACTGTAAAGCAAAGTTATTTTTAGTTAGACTTTCCCATTTTCCCTAAATTTTGCAAGTTGAATTAACACATCCAAGAGAAAACGCCTTGTAGTGTTAAATACTTGTGTTTGCTTTTCCCGATATTTTCTCCTTCCTTGAACTAGACATTGAAGAGTGTCCAGCGGAAGAAAAGGTGGAATGCTGGCAAGCAAATAAACTGAATATACAGAAACCTAAGGCTTTAAGGGTCCAGCGAGCAAAGAAGACAGAAACTGGAGTAGGAGACAGGAGCGCTTTCAGAACAAATGAGCAAAGTGGACTAGCGAATCTGAATGGAAAGCACCTGTCTGTGGATAAGTTTGGAATGTTGAAGGTCCAGAGGCCAATCACCAATCTTGTGGGTAATAGACAAAAACCCTTTCGAATCCACTAATTCAGAAGATCATTAGCTTCTACCTACACAAAAGCTAAGACTCTTGTAACCGTCTCTCTGATGTTCCCACCAGTGGATTTTTAAACTTCCCTTGATGTACGCCTTTCTTTGTTCTTTAAAGTACATAAAAAATGCCATTAAACTGCTTTCATGTGGGGGTGACCTAAATCTGTGCTCCTGGACCACCACTCACTCAAAATGGCTCAGAATAGATGATCTCTTTTTCCCTTTAATGAGAGTTATAATTTTGTGTCAACAGAAGCAAACAAATGAATGAAACTATATCACGAATACAATTCTAAATAACCAGAATAAATCACCAACCACAAGGGAGCTCTGAGCCCCAGAAAGCACCATCACCCCCTGAAGAGGCAGTGATGGACAGTTGGGACAAGGGTCTGTGCTAACCTGGTTCCTGAATCCAAACACAGCAATCCCTCTACTAAAATGTGGATTGTTCATGGGGTCTCATAAAGACAGTAAAGGAGTTGATGTAAAACAACAGTAAAACTCAATCTTTACCTCAATGGTAGAGAGATAGTTCATGCTGGAGTCAGTTATGAGTAACCACACCTAGAATGCAGATTTAAGGTTACCCTGAACTTCCATATTCCAATGTGGTAATAGTATTATAGATATTTTATAGTAATAGAATAAAGAATGCCATAAATGAACACAATTGGAAGGCACATTGTTTGAGCAAAGTACAGTGTCCTGGTTAGTTTTGTTGTTGATTTGATACATCTGGGAAGAAGGAACGTTAATTGGAGAAATGCCCTCATCAGATTGATCTATGGGCATGTCTATGGGGATAAGATCATTGTGGACAGTGTCATAATGGGCAGGTAGGTTTGTGCTTTCTCAGAAAGGCAGCTGACCCTGAGTGGTGGTGGCACACACCTTTAAACCCAGAGTTTGGAAAGCAGAGTCAGGCAGATCTCTCTGAGTTCCAGGCTAGCCTGGTCTACATTGTGAGTTCCAGGACATCCTGGGCAAGGGAAAACCTGCTTCAAATCTCAAAATTAAAAAAAAAAGGACAACTGATAGCCAGCTGACCCTAAGCCTGGGAGCAAGCTAGAAAGCACTATTTCTCCAAGGTTTCTGCTTCAGTTCCTGCTTCCAGGCTCCTGTCCTGGCTTTTCTTAGTAGTAGACTCTAATCTAAAAGATGCAATGAACCCTTTCCTCCTTAACTTGTCTCTGTTTATGGCTATCCTTAGCAACAGAGAAGCCAACTAATATACACAGATCCCCCTGCTATAGCCTCAGATGTATCTGTTGACTTTCCTAGTAACTGGTGGAAGCTAGGAGTGTCTATATTCCCTCAGAGACTCACCTAATAGTCACAAGGACACTGGGTCATACAAAGTAGTGAGCAATAAATAGCTCTTTATATGGGGCCAAGAAATTCCCGGATAGCTCTGGACCTGCAACATTCCAACTCTGCACAATCCCCAAAGTTCCAATCCGTGGGTCAGCTGAATGTTTAGTATACGCCACGGTTTCTTTTCAGGATTTTTGGTGCACAATCCTGCACTGTTCAGCCATAGCCAGCATTTGTATCTACATGTAAGCACAGCCTAAAGTCTCGTGTGAGAGTGTTCAAGCAAACACGAAAGCATGTTGGTATATAATAACCATGGCTGTACATTACATTTGCAGAACTTATTGGCTTTATTAAATTTGTCACCATTTCCCCTTTCCCTGTCATCCAGAATTCTCTCTGTATTGAACTGAACATTCTAAATTCTGCAGTTTAAGAGGGAGTCTGCAGAATGTCTTTCTTTTCTTCTTTTTTAAATAAGAATTTTAAAAGATATAATCTTTTCTCATTTTGCATAGCTATCCCCATTTCCACCCCTTCCCCTCTTCCTGCTTCCTCCACTCTCTGCCCCATCTCCCCATCACCCTTCAGAAAGGGTAAGGCTTCTATGGGGAGTCAACAAAGTCTGACACTTCACTTTGAGGCAAGACCAAGCCCCACCCCCACCCCCATATCTGGGCTGAGCAAGGTATACCTCCAAAAAGAATGTGCTAGATACTAGTTTAGCAGTAAGGATATATGTTGGTCCCACTTCCAGTGGCCCCAAAGACTGTCCAAGCCTCACAACTGTCCCCCATATTCAGTGGGCTTAATTTCATCCTCTGCAAGTTCACCTGCTATCAGTCCAGAGTCAGTGAGCTCTCACTAACTCAGGCCATATGTTTCTGTAGATATCACCATCAGGATCCTGACGACTTTGTTCCTCCCTCTCTTGGGCTGGTCTCAGGTAGCCCAGAGCTTCACTGAAGATCTCTGTATCTGCTTCCATCAGTTGCTTGTTGAAGGTTCTATGATGACAATTAAGGTAGTCGTCAATCTGATTACAGGGGAAGGTCAGTTTAGGCGTCCTCTCCACTGTTGCTTAGAGTCTTAGCTGGAGTCATCCTTGAGTGTTCCTGGCAATTTCCCTAGTGCTATATTTTAATTGCTTTAAAAAATTATTTTTCATTTTACATATCAAACCAAGTTCCCCCTCACTATCATTCTCCTTCTCCTTCTTCCCCACCCAAACCTGCCTACTGCTTTCCCATCCCTATCCACTCCTCCCACTATGTAAGGACTCCCATGGGAAGTCAACAAAGTCTGGCATATCAAGTTGAGGCAGAACCAAGACCTTCTCCCTGAATCAAGGCTGAGCAAGGTATCCCACCCTAAGGAATGGGCCATTTCATGAACCCAGGATAGGTTTTGGTGATACTGCCAGCTCCCATGCCCCAGCAGATCAAGTCACATAACTGTCACCCAAGTCACATAACTGTAACCCAAATTCATAGGGTCTGGTTTGGTCTCATGCAAGTTCCCAGCTATCAGTCCATAGTCCATGAGCTCCCGCTAGCTTGGGTCATCTGTCTAGCTGGGTGGTAGTGTCATATGCTTTTAATTCCAGCTCTCAGGGCAGAGAAAAGTAGATCTCCGAGTTCAAGGCTAGTCTGGTCTACAAAATGAGTCCCAGGACAACCAGGACTGTTGTACAGAAAAACCCCGTCTCAAAACAAAACAACCCAAACAAAGAGAATGTGATGCCCCTTGGTCCTTCATGTAGCTCTCACTAGTGCATCTATGTCATATATGTGCATATGCACACATGTGCATCTGTAGCCTTTGTTCTGTGTGCAGTACACTCCCTTCTCACTCTGACACTCAGCTGCATTTAGCTATCGTCACTGTGTCTGAGCAATTCTATCAGAATTTACCCAACATGACCCAAACAAAAGGACAAACGACAACAAAACAAAGCCATCTACTCTCTCACAGTCGAGCTCCTATTGCTTAGTTCCGACCCAGTGACTTGCCATGCCTTGTACAAACCATTTTAGCCTAACTCCCATTGGCCTCTTGGGTCTCACCCAAATTGCTGGTGTGGGAGACAAATGATGGTTATAAAATTCACCGCGTCAAGACAGTGAACTGCCTTCTAAAACGCTATGACCCCCAAATACATGGTGCAGCAGGCAAGGGCAGCTAATGTCCCTACAGTGCTATAAAAGAACCCCATTCCCCTCACCAGTGTGGCTATTCAAACTCTGGAAATTTCCCTGCTGCATCAGTCCACAGCTCTACTCTTTACTACGACAGCCTGGTCAATCCTTCCTCGGCTAATACTTTCTCACCTGCCCCCATGCACACACATCCTGTAGGCATGGCATCTGAGGGTCTGGCTGGGAACTTTATCTGTGCCTCCCTTAGCCTATCTTTATTTCAGTGATAATCGTGTTACCCAAGGGAGAGTGGGCGGCTGAAGACCTATGACTGGGTGGCTAGGATAGCTCTCCTGTGAGTCTGAAGGCCTCTGGGCTGTGATGGACCTATTTCCTGTCAGAGTACGAGCTAATAAGTTCCTTTCATCCTCTCCATAGAAGTAAGACACTATGTTTTTTTCCTCTTGGGAGCCCTATTCATTGTTAATCTGTAGTACCTAGACAGGATCTGTGAGCATGCACTCCTCTCTCCTGTTTCGCTCATCCTTAAATGGTACTTGCTATTACTCTTCAGAAGCTGAGGGACTGGAGCACGTATTTGATGGTGGTTATTACTGGGGTTTTCATCCCCAGCCAGACTTCCTGGGCTGAGAGAACTGTAGATAAGCAGGTTTTCACTTTCTCTAGGGCAGAGAGCTCCCTATTGTCTCACAGCTGGTCTATATTCAATTTCAATTGCTAAGCATCCTTCCCAGGTTAGTCTGGTTCAACAAATGGAGCTGCTTTGACTCCGGAATGAAGCTGGGTTTGGTCACCATAAGTTGGGAAGCCTATATTACAGAGAGGTACCCCACTCCCAGCACACCTATGTCAAGTCATCCCTGACACAGCAGGGACTGGTCCATAGAAAGGAAACTTTTGGGGTAACTGTGAACTCCTTCTATGTCTTATGAAGGATCCCATGTCCATCCTCTATCTCATCCAGTTCTGCCTAGGATGCATTTTTTAAAAAAGAAAAAGACTTCATTTAAGTCTGAGTCTTAGACTCTCAAAAATAAAAATAAAGTGTATTTCTTTTTGTAATAAAATGAAACTTCATACTAGCTCTCAGACTGTTAGCTACCTAATGGCACATTGAAATTATTACTGTATCCCATAATAAGGCCTTTTTGGCTGTAATTCAGGAAAGAATGTCAAGAATGTCTAAGCCTTCATGTCCCCGTCGTGGGACCCTCAGCTGTGGGAGAAATGTGACACTAGTTACATACTCTATGCTCGGTTTCAGGAGTCTTCCTTGCACACACAAGTCCCTGTCCCATCAACTACTGCAACAGCCACCGCCAGCCGCATCACTAACCGTGCCTTAGCATAATAATACTGCTCCTGTTCTTCTCTCTCAGACCTTTCTTTTCTTTCAACTCTTCTCCTTCCACTCTGCCCACAGAGCTTTCTTGAGCCTCTCAAACTCTACAGAGAAGCAGCTTCCTCTTCACCCCACACCTTGTTTGAGAATTTTGTATAAGGAAATCATACAAGGAGCTCTCTCTGCAGATAACACAAAAAGCCACTAAAAGTTATTTCACCCATGCGAAACGGTCCTCTCCTTCACCAGATGGAAAGTACTCGGCACACACCAACTAAGTACCCATTCTTTTTCTTTATTTCTTTTTCCATGTCTTGCCTTTCCAAATACAATCTAGGCAGTGTTGTTTAGCCAGAATCCCTCTACATTTATTAGAAAATTCTAAGGGCTCACTGTGACCTTTGACCTGTCCCAGCAGAGTATCTGTGCCATCCTCGCATCTGCCATACACATGAGGAAAGGCACCGGGTCAGATGAGAGTGACAGTCAAAATATGGCAGCCAGATCAGGCCGTAATGTAGATAATTATACGATTACTTGTCTATTAGAGGGAACGAGAAATGGCATTATCAAACTGGGAAATATGCAGGGACTCCCCAAAAGCCTGACCTCTTTCCATCTAAGCCAGCTGAAACCATAGGCAGTTATACTTGTCTACACTCTCAGAGTTCAGAGGACCAAAACTCTGCACGTACAAGCCTTTGCAGATGTTGGATGGAAGCTCAAAAAACATGACCTTCAAGGTCCTTGGTAACTGGGATGAGACCTTCAGAGTCAAAGGACCACAGTGGAGGAAGAATGAAACTAGAGATGGATGACGATAAGAAAAAGCAATAGCGTCTTTCCAGCCTTTCTCAGGATATCTTGTGGCTCATCTGGTAGCGACCCCATTCAGTCTAAGAAAACCAACCAAGCCCTGGTGAATAAGACTCTTTCTTATTGTGATGTTTCATGGAGAAATTCCCACTACTACGTGTTATATGCCTCTTCCAAGAACCACATCCAATCTGCAAGTGGGGTTGACTGTGAGTGAAAAAAAGTCCTCTTTACATGATAAGACATCATCTACCCAAGGACATCAAATTTAGGTCAAACCCGAAAAAGGCAAATGCACCCGATTTTATTTCTGGATTTTTGCAGATTAAGAGGGCCTTGTGAGTATACAAGCTTCTGTGTTATCTACCTTAGCAGACAAGTCTTGGGCAGCTTTACATGTGACAGGAAACAAAATTCTTTTTCTTTTAGACAGTGGGGATAATTTTTCAGCACTTACCATCTTCTCCAGTTTGAACTTTCAGTCCCTGATCCTCCTCCCTGGTACTGACAGCAAACCGAATTAGGCTCACATCCTTTTCACTGTGTACGGTAGACTACTATCATTTCACTTGTTCTTTTCTTATTCTATCTACTTTCCTCATTCTGTTTCCAGATAGAGATGTCATATTTACACTGCAGCCCCATGCATTTAATTTTCTTTGAGACCCTAGAAACTATAATGGCACTCTTAACACCAAGTTCTTGGTCACGTTATGGTTCAGAGATATCTGGAACCTCACAGACCCTGAATTACCCTACAAGCGTCTCCTGAGGTATAGGTACTGCTATCCCTGGGTATTCACTAGTCATCTGTCACAATTCCCTCTACGGACTCCAAAAATGTTCCCATATCCTTTAAAACTTAAGGTATTGAACATTTTCAATCTTTCATTGTTAAATTTCGGGTTACTGGACTACTATACCATTGTATATCTCTTCTATCTTTTCGGAAGATAGCACATAGATCCCAGAGAGGTCCTAGACTTGAGGCTATGGTCACCGTCCATCTCATCCTTCTCACCTTAGTTACGTTTCTAGTGCTATGATGAAGTGCTCGGACAAAAACCAACTTAGGAATGAAGCGTTTGTTTTGGCTCACAGTTCAAGGGCTCAGTGCAGCATGTTAGTCAAATCACTGTCTCACAGGCTCAGGGTAGCTGGGCATGTCACATCCCTTGTCGAAGTCGCAGAGAGCAATGATGCTGATGCTCAGCTCTCTTTCCCTTTTCACACAGTCTAGGATTCCAGCCCAGAGCATGCTGATACCCACCATTGGCCAATAGCTTAGACGTCTTTCTATCTAGCTCTTATATCTTTTTATTATTATATTTATTTATTTATTTTTTATTTTTTATTTTCGAGACAGGGCTTCTCCGTAGCTTTTTGGTTCCTGTCCTGGAAGTAGCTCTTGTAGACCAGGCTGGTCTCGAACTCACAGAGATCCGCCTGCCTCTGCCTCCCGAGTGCTGGGATTAAAGGCGTGCGCCACCACCGCCTGGCATATTTTATTTATTTATTTTTTTATTTTCGTATTTATTTATTTATTAAAGATTTCTGTCTCTTCCCCGCCACCGCCTCCCATTTCCCTCCCCCTCCCCCAGTCAAGCCCCCCTCCCTCAAAAGCCCAAAGAGCAATCAGGGTTCCCTGCCCTGTGGGAAGTCCAAGGACCTCCCACCTCCATCCACTAGCTCTTATATCTTAAATTGACCCACAATGTTGTGGCCTACCGGTAAGGTTCTGGCTGGCAGCACAGCTACATGCCTTCTCTTTGACTCCTCCTACTTTCTATATCTCTGTTAAAATTTCCCACCTGGCTTTGCTCTGCTAAATCATTGGCTGAAACAGCTTTATTCATCGACCAATGGTAATAAAACGTATTCATAGTATACAGAGGGGAATCCCACATCATCAAACTCAATTGAGAAAATGCCCACACGAGACTGGCTTCTGGGACTTTCTTAACTGGTTATTGATGTGGGAAGGCACTGCCCATTGTGGATGATACCACTACTGGAATGGTTGTCTTGGGTGCTATTTGAAAAGCAGAATGAGCAAGACATGAAGGAGCAAGCCAGGGAGCATTCCACAGCCCCTGCATCAATCCCTTCCTCCAGGGTCCTGGCCTCTTTGAGGTCCTGTTCTGACTCCCCTCAGTGATGGCTCATGCCCTGTGCAGACTTGCAAACCAAAATAAACCCTTTCCTCCCCAACATGCTTTTGGTCATATTGTTTTATTACACTAATAGAAACCCTAACTAAGAAAATAGCTGTGTACCACCACATCTGCTAGTCTCAGTGCTGAAGACTGAACTGTGGGCCTTAGTCCTGTTAAGCAAGTGCTCTGCCAACTGAGGCACATCACTGGTACTTGACTCTGTTGGAAAAAAATTGCATTAATATCTGTATTTGAACAGGGGTTATGTGTGTCTTCCTCAGACTTTATAATCTCCTAAAATGATGCCAGGGGAGATCTACATACCCTATGTCTTTCCGCTCTGTTTCTCCATCTCACTTACTTTAGCATCCTTCATTTTCCTCGTTCATGGGATTTACCTGCTTCAATTGGTTTTTCTTGTCTTGTAATTTATCAGGAAATACTTTTCCAAATCTGACCGTTGGCTAAATTTGCCCTTGAGACTTTTAGATAAACAAATTCTTCAGAACCTATGCAAAGTTGCTGACCAAGGCTTTGCAAAATAACTATTTTAGGATTTTAAAATTATGTGTTACTTCTATATATAATAATAAAAATGTTTAAGAAATTCCTTTTAAAATATTTTACTTCCTGCATGCATTTATTTGAGTGGGGGTGGGGTAGGGTGTGTTTGTCTGTATACCATAGTGTGCATGTAGAGTTCAGAAGATGATTTGTGAGTGTTGGTTCTCCCCTTCCACTTGTGGGTTGTAGGCATTGAACTCTGGTCCTTGAACTTACCTGTGGAGCCCTTCTGCCCCCGGTTAAGAAACCCCAAGGTTGCTGCAAGTATAGAATCCAAATATCCCAAAATACTTCCAGTTGAACACTACTGGTTTTCACACTTTTTAATAGAACTTCATATCATATATCACAGAGACTTTAATTATACTAGTTTATCTAACTTAATTACACAATGGTAGATGTTTACAAAGCATTTACCAGGACTAAACTTGAAGGTAAGTAAGCAACTATGGGTATGGCATATGTTATCTCCTTTAAGCCACTGAGCTATCTTAACAGCTTTGAGGTAGCAACTTTCTGGTGTCAAAATCTCAATCAATGTTGTAAGTGCAAGGTCAACTTTAGAACCAAACAGAAGCTTCACTGCTACTAAGTAGTGCTCTTGGTTCTGGAAGGTACATTGCATGTGACTGGAGGAAAACAATGATGTCCAGTATCACCCAACTATAAACTCTGTGACCTACAACAGTGACTGGCTTGCAAGATATGCTGGTACAATAGTGGCACAAAGGTTATGGGAGTAACCAAGCACATTTTAACTATAGTTAGGGCTCATTCCATGATATAGAACCTGTTAGCCACCAGACACACCATGACATAGCTTGTCATGACCTGCACCTGCCTGCACAGAAGATGGTACCTTGTCCCTTTAAGAAACAAGCTCTGCCCACTCCCAGTCTCTCTTCCTGCAGAGGTAAGCTCGTCTCTGATCCTTCTATTCTCTCTCTCTCTCTCTCTCTCTCTCTCTCTCTCTCTCTCTCTCACTCTCTCACACACACACACACACACACACACACACACATCTCTGGGTCTCTCCCTTACCTTTCCCCTACTCTCCCAATACCGTCTTCCTAAATAAAACGCCATACTCACGTTCTCTTTGCATGGAATATTCTGTTACCTGCCATAGTCCCTCACCTGTAGTGGGACCTGCCAGGGTCACTCTCACTGAATCTTGCAGAACCAATATCAGGCCAGGAACCTGAGATTAGATAGGTCATGGGTCCTAAGGGCAAACCGTAACTATTATTCTGCTAAAGGAACATAGCAACAAAATGACACCTAATGGCATATGCCATACTCATACTTAAGAACACTGATCAACCATCAGAGAAGCTTCTTCTTGCAGTAGATAATTAGCATATTTTGAGACCCTCAAATGGATAAGGTGAAGAGAGTGAGAGCCCTGAGTCCTAAATGGAAAGTTTTCATCAAATCTTCAACCCAGAAGTCAGGGATCTATGAAAAAAAAAAAAAAGGAGGCAGAAAGATTGTAGGAAACAGGCTTTTTAAATGACAACAAAGACTGGTAAATTAAGGAACTCTCAGAAACTGATCCAGCGTGCATACGACCCGCACTGGTTCAAACTAGCACTGAGAAGAGGAAGTGGACATAAAGTTCTACCCGTAATCAAAAGCTATTTGCAATTGGTACTTACTAGGAAATTGACAACAATGAGTTTTCTTCAATGGAATGCCCCTGGATATATAAGCCATACTCCAGGGCAGACTCCATGCTTAGAAGTAGTTGGCCAACACAAACAAATTTCATGGCTTTGGCTAGAAAGTTGTGTGCTTGTGCATGTTTGTGTGTGTGTGTGTACATGGTTGTTGTTTTGCTTTAAAATATGTTTTCATTTTTATTTGGGGGGAATCAGTGTTTTTGGAGAGAGAGAAAACATGATATTGGTTTGAAAAGGAGGTAGGGAGGAGCTGGAGTCAGGAAACTAATTTGATCAAATATATTGTATAAAATTTAATAAATAAATAAAGAATATAATTTTCAAAATCATATATGTGATAATCCTCATATTTGTAGGAATAAGTCAATCTATACTAGATTCTAAAAATTCAGTTAGTGGCTTCAGTGATTGAAGGTTGAGTTTCATTTTGATTAAATTTCTTATTCTAATCATCTTGTGGAGTTCCTTACCAGTTTTCATAAGGAAATTGATATAGTAATAATAGTTTTGTTTTTGTGGAGATGATCCTTTTTCACACCACCAGCTGCTTTTGCTTCCCAGGTGGTATGAGGGGAAGCCTGCCAATCTCTAAACAGAAAACTAACAGCCTTTGATAGAAAACTAAGTAACTTTCCACTGGGTATTTTGGAGAAAATAGAATATAACTGGGAACTTCTATTCCCAAAAGCAGCTTTGGAATATAAATGACTGCTACTTCTGTTGCAGAAAATTTCACTTACATTTCTTTCTTTGAGTTTAAGTGAAAATTTACCCTTCTAACAAAAAGCCCCTATGCATCTCATTCTTTAAGTCACAGGATGCTAGAGATGCCCCAGGATTCTGGTGTCCAGTCCTGATTTCTTCACCATTTCATGGGTTCTTTCTGAGAAATAAGAGTGCCTGGGCCCGCTGCCCATGTTCTTCTATCTACTTCTGGATAATAGATCAACTTATATGTATCTGTTACTTGAACGGAGATTCCCACTAGAACTGTTTTAAAATGCCTCATTCCTCACTAAATGGGACGTGGGGGAAAGTTCATGGTGGGGAAATGCTCATCTACTCAATACAGAGCTGCATCCACAGCCTATAAGGCATGCCCAGTCTTGACATCATGGAGATGATCTCATCTACAAAGCTCATGTTGAAGAACCATGTGATCCAGGTGCAAAAACAAATGCAGAGAGAGAGAGAGAGAAGAACAAGAACAAGAACAAAAATGATGATGTAAGTAATTTTTTTAATGTTGAGTTGGGTGGCATTCCCAGTTGTGTAGGGGGACTGGTGGGTCACAGGCTGCAAACTAGACATGCCTGGCATTTCTTCCTTCCTCTTACAGAACTACCCACCACCACACACTGTCTAAATGCCTATATGGTCATGAATTGGGGCCACCTTTGCTTTTTCTACAGTTTGTCTCAGAGTGATGAAAAGAAACTGTCAGAAAACTTGCAATTCTAGGCACATTGAATTAGATTATTAAGGAATTGATTAATATCACCATGTAATTATTTTTTATTGTTTAGCCTTTGTTATTGTCTTCTAAAACAAGAACTTTGATCTTCACAAAGGTTTGAAGAACACACTCACTCAAATTTGAAATTTGAGGTTGAGCAATTATATCCAACTTCACACTAGATTTGCATGTGAAGTTGAGTATACCTCACACTGGGTTTTGTGTGAACATGATCAAGTCAGAGCATATTATTGTTTTTCAAATTAAATGAATACTTTATTTTAGTTAGCGAAGTAACATGCTTTCTTATGACATGCTTTGCACACCTAGTTTTTGTTTATTCTACTTGTGGCTACGCACTCCTCTCTCCTATATTTGCCCCCTGCCTGCATTTGTACAATTCCACCACCCCAATATTTCCCACATCAGCATTCAGATCACATATGTTATAGTACCTTCTTGCCTTTCTCCCTTAAAGACTCTTTATCCATATTTGTAATCAAATGTATAGTTTCCTATCTCTAAACTGAGATTCATATAAATAAACATATATATTTACTGGAAACAGTGCTCTAAGCTGCCTTCAGAGACTCCTCTTATTCCAGCAAGGAGACGTTAATGCTGATCAAAATGTTAAGACAGATAAAAAATGATGGATTGTTCAGCAATG
This sequence comes from Alexandromys fortis, assembly GCF_014885135.2. Classification (NCBI taxonomy): domain Eukaryota; kingdom Metazoa; phylum Chordata; class Mammalia; order Rodentia; family Cricetidae; genus Alexandromys; species Alexandromys fortis. Next base: position 7,921,178 of record NW_026067901.1, on the reverse strand, counting down.
TGTCATCCTGTGCAAGACGCAGGGAACATCATGGAAGAGAGAGCAGAGAGAACGGAAGAGCCTAGAGAAGGGAAGTGTGTCACTAAAGGCATCTTCCAGGCATGACATGGACATTTGCACACATGAATTCACAGCAGCTGTGATTACCTGAACATGATCTGCAGTGCCCATCAGCTTTTCGTCATGGAAGGGGGAAGGGTTCACAAGGTTCTCACTCTTTGCTGGCTGTTGCATTTGGATTTGGCTCCTTTTTGATTTTATACATCCTTGAGGGGTATCTGATGATTTGTTTGAGCTCTCCAGTTTTTGGTGTTGGCACTGATAACTAATTTTTCAGTGTGACTGCTGCCCCAGCTAACTTTTATTGCTGTGATAAAAAAGCATGACCAAAAGAAAATTGGGAAAGAAATGATTCATTTGGCTGATAGGTTACCGTCCACTGGTGTGTTTGATAGTAATGAGAATGTGTCATGGAGACCTTCTGCACTGCAGAGTCCGTCTGAATCTACTAACATATCCATATGAAGAACATCCTGATCACAGTCCACCCAATGGGAAGAGGAAGCCTACTGCTAACAGAAATTGCTCAAAAATGTTCCCTGTTTCTGACCACTTTCTTAGAGCTCTGCTGAAGTGTGATCTTCCTTTCCTTTTCTTCCCCTTTTGACCAGTAAAATTCACCTTTCAGTATAAAGCCTATTCCCCTGAATAAGGTTTTTGCAAGCCAATTCCTCTTGTCACCTGCTTCTCTGAGAACCTGATTTACACAGTTTTTCATGTAACTTACGATTTACTAGGAGTGGTCCAAAATACCAGAGTCAGCTGGTATTTGGGCTCTGATTTTCTCCCACTTGACGATCAGAGGGAGTCATCCTGTTTCATAAGTTGAAGGTGGCAAATGTTTGGCTCAGGGCTGCAATTTTATTGCTGTCGACTCCCGTGGATGGTAATGTAAAAATAAATTACAGAGGAAGGGAAAAGAAAATTTATTTGGGAAGCTCAATAGGGGCTTTATACCAGTACAGATTACCAACCTTTTTAGCCAAGACAGAGATATCAAGTGTGACATCACGGGAGTCAGGCATGGACACATCCATGCATTCCAAGCTGCCCATTGTGAACTGGTTTCTGTTGGACCCACTGAACCAGAAGTAGCAGTCTGGTATAATATAAAAAGCCATTGTTTTTTAGGAATCAAGCCAAACTAGACTAGAAAGGACAAATAAAATGCCCTAGCAGGTATTTGAGAGTCCTCAATAGTAATCAACATGTTTTTTATCAGCACTTGACTCTTGGTTCACACTGTGGTATGTGAAGGATGACAAAATGAAAGAAAAGCAGGTAGGTCTTGGTATATGTTTACAATGAAGATTTAGTCGCAGTATATTTTTGTCACATTTAGAAGAGTCATTAAAAACAGTGAAGAGAGAATCTACCCAAGGAGTTGGGTTTTGAGCTATATTCTTGGACATCCTATTTGCATAAACAGTAAATCTTTGTCTTTAGGAGAAACAGCCACTGTTATAACTCAATGATCTGTACACCTCACCCATGTGTACATAGGAAACACTAAATGGACTTATTTTTTATTAAAAAATAAATAACAAGAAGGAAGTTGGGAAAAGGTTGGGGGAAAGGGTTGGGAAAGTGGGAGTAAAGGGATCATAAGTGGCAGATCTAATTAAGGTACATCGTGTGTATGTGTGTGTGTGTGGTTTTTTGTATTTTTTTGTTATATTTAATCACACACACACACACACATATATATATTTCTCTCACACACACATGAAAGATGTGGGATTCTCCTCTGTATGCTGTGAATGTGTTTGGTTAATGAATAAAGACGCTGATTGGGCCTATCACAGGGCAGAATAGAGCAAGGTGGGAATTCTAAGCAAAGACAGAAGAGAAAGTAGGTGGAGACAGGGAGATGCCATGTAGCCACTGGAGAAGCAGACACTGGAGAAGAGAATTTTACTGGTCTCATGGTAAAATATAAAATAATGGGTTAAATTAAGATGTAAGAATTAATTCATAAGAAGCTTAAGCTATTGGCCAAACCGTATTGCAATTAATATAGTTTCTGTGTGATTATTTCAGGTCTGGGCTGCTGGGAAAAAACAAGCAATCTCTGCCAATATATGTATGCTTGTGTGAAAAAACAAATGCAAGAGGAGAAACATCTGGAAAAATACCAGAGTTCAGGGAAAACTTGCTGAGGGTGGCTGATGATAGCTCTGGAAAACTAGAATGCTATATTAGAAAAGCCACCCTAGGTTTGTCAAGAAACGAAGCAATGAATAAAGAATGATAGCAGGGGATGCTGGGTTTTCAAATTTGAACTAGAGTCCTGTTGACATTACATGAAAGCACCTTCTAATCTTAAGAAATGGATAGGGCTGGCATTAAAAACACTAACATTTATAAAACCATGCTATTCTTTTCATTCTTTCTCACTGTTTTTATTTCTTTTCCCCCTTCTTTGTAGTCTCTCTGTATTCTGTTCTTATGCCCACTCCTCCTCACCTTCAGTTTCCCCTTTCCCTAGCATCTGTTAGGGACAGAGTGTGTGGTTTTTAAAGAATAAAAAGTATTAGTTAGAAAATGGCAAGTTAAGACTTCAATTGACAAATTAGAGAGTCCTGTACAACAGATAAATCTTCTGCCACTTGGATCAAAGGCCTGGTAGGAAGAGGACTAGAAAGAGGAGGCATGGGGGACAGAGACATCTGGTTGGAGAGACATGGATGGCTGTGGACTGTGATGTGATGCTGCCCCACTGAGCCGCCTCTGCAATAATGTTCTTGTGCGTGACTTAAGGACAAGTTCTATTCATGCTGTTTAGGCTGCCCGAACTATTGATCTCAAGTTACAATTTTGGTCTCAGACTCCCAGATTTTTTGTCCTCAGGTATGTGACATCATACCCAGCTAGCCATGATATTCTCAGTCTAACGTTTCTTTTTTCTTGTACCACATAGATCCTGCTTTTTGAAACATTGTGGTTCATGCAGAGAAGTTTGTTTTGCTTTTTCCAGATAATCTATCTCGACAAATGTCATTTAATATAATCCAATGGCCACAATTTACCTGTTTTTTTTTATCTTTTGCCATTACTTTTCCATAGCAATAAGAAGTTTCCATACCTCTTCCTCCCCAATAGTGGCACACCACAGTGTCGCCTTGTTCTTGATGTGAGCATACTTCACTCTTACCCTCCAGTGTCTGCTCTTCAGCTTCAAGACAGATTTTTTTTTCCTGATTGTTGCCAGATTATATAGCTGATGCTTCCCTGCCAACCGAATCGTCTCCCCTTCTTCCCTTTCATATGCTCACCTGCTCTATCTCTGTCTGTGGAACATCACCACAGTTATTTGAGAATGATAGTTTTACTTCATATCCTCTTGTTAGTTATGAGTGATTTCCAACAAGGGAAGGAGAGAAATCAACTCCAGTTACAGTGTTGAAGCAGGAAGGCCAAGGACCACAACCATCTGTCTATAGCTTTTTGCTCATGGCTTGGCCAATGAACCTTTCCCTTTATCTAGTTGTCTACTGTCTTTTCCAACTCATAACTCTAAACTATCAACTTTGCTGATTTACTAAGTATCCTGCTTTATCTATTGAAATTTTGCAGTTGAACTCATTAAGAACAGGGCTCTCAAACTTGGAGCTAACTTGGCTTCAATTTCTGTTTTATAGTATTTGTTCTTTTAAATTGTTAAATTGTATTCTACTTTTCCTGTTTTATTCTCATCTCATTGTCAGGGGAAAAAAATGGCAAAAGTAAACCAAGAAGGGAGGAATTTATCTTTCTTTGTCTTCTACTAACACTGTTATCTCCCCTCACCTCCTCCTACTCCCCAGAGAAAGGAGAACAACAATGAACTACAAATGAGAAGGCTTAAAAAGCCTTCACTGATTTTAGGAAATTCAGAGTCGAGTTTCATGCTTGTACCCAGCTACTCTTGCTATGCAGGAATTTATTTTTAACATCTGCCTGGTTAAATATGCTGATCAAATCAAAGAATTTCTTTCTTTTCCCTGGAATTCTTCTCCTGAACTTTTATCCCATGGTCAATATTTTTATCCTTCTCACTGTCCTACAGGCTCTGATCTACTGGGAAGTTTGTCCCAACTGCCAAGGCCTTCAGAGCCCATCTGAAACTATTTGTTGTTGACTATGTTTATGTTTCTCTCTTTTTATTTTTAATCTGTGATTTGTTTTATATTCATTTTATTGTTATGCATTCATTGCACACTATGAGAGCCTTCACGAAAACACTATTTCAAGTGTGTGGCTTTTGCCTCTGATTTTGAATTGGACTTCCACAACTGCCAAAGTCTGATTCATTCATTTGCAGCTGAACTTTTGTTCCTAAAATCATTTGATATTTTCCTTTAAAACTTTCTAAATTTATTTAACCTTCTCCACAAAAATTTTAAATAAAAAAAATCAAAATTCATTTCCTCATGCTTATACAGCAAGTGTTCTTACCCATTGACCATTGCCCCAGTCTGGAAAGTATCCTGATTTTTGGAGGTGGGGACTGTGTGGGAGGATAATAACAGTACTGGTGAATGACCACAGTTCTCATTCATGCTAAGAAGTTGCTCTACTACTGGGCTGTTTTGTGCTTTTAAGCCTTATTTCTATGCCTCAGCAACAGCCACACTTTTCTGCAAACCTCCATTGTGAGAGAATGTCACCTATTTTATTGAGGTAAAAGTCCATATTTACTGTGAAATTTTTATTTATCTGAGAACTAAGGTGTGATGTGGGATTTCCCTCTGTATGCTGTGAATATCACTGATTAATCAAGAAGCTGTTTTGGACCTGTTATAGGGTAGAGCAGAGCTAGGTTGGGAAAACTAAACAGAATGCTGGGAGAAAGAAGGTAGAATCAGAGAGAAGCCATGGAGCCGCTACCAGAGATAGACATGCCAAAACTTTGCCAGTAAGCCACAACCACATGGCAATACACAGATTAATAAAGATGGGTTAAATAAAGATGTAAGAGTTAGCCAGAAACACGCTTAAGCTATTGACCAAAGAGTACTTCAAATAATATGGTTTCTGTGTGGTTATTATGGGGCTGAACAGCCAGGAACAAACAAGTGGTCTCCTACAACAAATTGGGGCTCTAACATGTGCTAGCTAAATCCACATAAAACCTGAGAGGGCTTGGGAAGGAATTCTAGACACTAAAATACAAAGTTTGGCCACATTATTTTTTTCTGGATGAGCTCTGCTTACTGATGGCATGTTGAAGCTCCTTTAAGAGAGGTCTTCCTGATTCAGTGGTAGTATCAAAAGAAAAAAAAAAACATGTGTTTTCAAGGTGGCAGCACAAACCACTCTGGCTTTTTCAGGAGGCTGAGCACTTGAATGGTGTTTGTGGGCCCAGGTACGTGTATACCCACTCGGGGTCAGGAGCAAACTTGCTGGGACCATGGCCATGGCTCAGTACACCCTCCCTGAACAGGCAACATAATCAGGCCTACTAGACATGCACAACAGGACAGCATGGTAGTAGATTCCTGCCACCATACACAGAGACATTTACAGGCCACGCATTGTTCTGCATGGCAAATTTACTATGTTAAAGATAAAGCCTTTCTTTTTACTTAAACAAAAAAGGAGAGGTGATGTGGGTTTCTTCTCTGTATGCTGTAAATATCATTGGTTAATTAAAAAAAACTGTCTTAGGACTGTGATAGGGTAGAGTAGAGCTAGGTGGGGAAAACTAAACTGAATGCTAGAAAAAAGAAGGCTAGAGTCTGAAGAAGCCATGGAGCTGCCACCAGAGATAGACACACTGAAACCTTGTTGATAGGCCACGAGCATTGTGGTAAAATATAAAATAATGGAGATGGGTTAATTCTAGATGTAAGAGCCAGCTAGCAGAATGCGTAAGTAATTGGTCAAGCAGTGGTTTAAATAATATAGCTTCTGTGTGATTATTTCAGGAGTATGGGAAATGAACAAGGAGCTCCTATAATAGGGCAGTGCTTTCACAGAGGCTTATTCACCCTACTCTGCTGTTGACCTTGAAGTTTACACCAATCCTTTTGTACATTCTTCTTTTAGTTTCCTTCAAACTTTTCTAAATATACAATTCAAGTCCTCTTGTCATCTGCTTCAAAGCTAGATAGGTATTGCTGTGTACATTTTTAAAATTTATTTATTTATTTATTTATTTATTAAAGATTTCTGTCTCTTCCCCATCGCCTCCTCTTTCCCTCCCCCCCCAATAAAGTCCCCCTCCCTTGTCAGCCCAAAGAGCAATCCAAACTGCCTAGGCTCCCACAAAACCAATAGGTGCAGTATGATCAAAAACCTATTGCCATTGTTCTTGGGGTCTCAGTAGTCCTCATTGTGCCTATGTTCAGTGAGACCGGTTTTATCCCGGGCTTTTTCAGACCCAGGCCAGCTGGCCTTGGTGAGTTCCTGATAGAACATCTCCATTGTCTCAGTGTGTAGGTGCCCCCCTCGCGGTCCTGAGTTCCTTGCTCGTGCTCTCTCTCCTTGAGCTCCTGATTTGGACCTTGAGATTTCAGTCCGGTGCTCCAATGTGGGTCTCTGTCTCTGTCTCCTTTCATCGCCTGAATATATACATATTAGAGTACTGCTAAGCAGTAAAAAACAAGGACTTCTTGAAGTTTGCAGGCAAATGGATGGAAATAGAAAACACTATCCTGAGTGAGGTAAGCCAGACCCAAAAAGAGGAACATGGGATGTACTCACTCATATTTGGTTTCTAGCCATAAATAAAGGACATTGAGCCTATAATTCGGGTTCTTAGAGAAGCTAAATAAGAAGGAGAACCCAAAGAAAAACATATAGGCATCCTCCTG
>NW_026067901.1:7908128-7909213 GCF_014885135.2 Alexandromys fortis | reverse complement strand
TCTTAGAGGATAAATCAACAATTAGGTGAACTCATGTTTCCCATGATTGACACTTTTTTTTGTTTTGTTTTGTTTTTCAAGACAGGGTTTCTCTGTGGTTTTGGAGCCTGTCCTGGAACTAGCTCTTGTAGACCAGGCTGGTCTCGAACTCACAGAGATCCACCTGCCTCTGCCTCCCGAGTGCTGGGATTAAAGGCGTGCGCCACCACTGCCCGGCTCCGTGATTGACACTTTAAACTCCCTGGAGGATGCATGGGATCTTCATCCTCTTCTAGGTACCTAGACAGATTTCATTTAAGAAATGATAGATACACTGAGGAAATTGTCACTTGGTATGCTTTCTGTGAGTGAAATCATTGAACTATTTAAAATAATTTAGTGGATTAGTTATGTTTAATCCTGAGTAAGCAAAACTTTCAACAAGAGCCAAAAATCCATACTTTCTTTCATAAGTGAAATTTCTTATTTCACAGACTGGTGTAGTCTGGTGGTGATAGTAAGGAAAATATCTTCATGATCACATAAAGGCACCTGGTCCAGTCAGCAGCAGGGAAAAGTACCAAAGCATAACAAGGTCTCCCATTCTCTCACACAACACATGAAGAGATACATAAAACATGTATAGATAGGCACATATAGAGATAAGCAGGACATATGTAAGATGCAGGACACACATAAGGGGATCAAGGGGATTCGAATTGGAAAGAAAGAAGTTAAACTTTTGTTATTTGCAGATGATATGATAGTGGATATAAGCGACCCCAAAAACTCCACCAAAGAACTCCTATAGCTGATAAACACCTTTAGTAATGTGGCAGGATACAAGATCAACTCCAAAAAATCAGTCACCCTCTTATACACAAATGATATGGAAGCAGAGAGGGAAATCAGAGAATCATCACCTTTCACGATAGCCACAAACAGCATAAAATATCTTGGGGTAACTCTAACCAAGGAAGTGAAAGATCTATTTGACAAGAACTTTAAGGCATTGAAGAAAGAAATTGAAGAGGATACCAGAAAATGGAAGGATCTCCCTTGCTCTTGGATTGGGAGGATCAACATAGTAAAAATGGCAATTCTAC
>NW_026067901.1:7870309-7906527 GCF_014885135.2 Alexandromys fortis | reverse complement strand
AAGGGTAGATGGGGAGAGAAAAGTGAGAAGGGGAGGATGGGGGGAACTTGGGGAAACGGGATGATTGAGGATAAAACAAGGTTGGATAGAGGAGCAGGGAATCACATAACTTAATTAAGGGAACCACCTTAGGGTTTGTAAGAGACATGAACCTAGAGTGTCTCCCAGGTGCCCAGGGCAATGTCCCCAGTTAGTTCCTTGGGCAGATGGGGATAGGGAACCTGAAATGACCCTATCCTATAGCCATACTGATGAATATCTTGCATATCACCATAGAACCTTCATCTAGCGATGGTTGGAGATAGAGACAGAGACCCACACTGGAGCATCGGACTAAACTCCCTAAGTCCCAATGAGGAGCAGAAGGAGGGAGAACATGAGCATGGAAGTCAGGACCACGAGAGGTGCACCCATCTACCGAGACAGTGGGGCTGATCTATTGGGTGCTAACCAAGGCCAGCTGGACTGTGACTGATAAAGCATGGGATAAAACCGGACTCTCTGAACATGGCGAACAATGAGGGCTGATGAGAAGCCGAGGAAAATGGCAGGGGGTTTTGATCCTACTTCATGTTCTGACTTTGTGGGAGCCTAGTCAGTTTGGATGATCACCTTCCTAGACCTTGATGGAGGGGAGAAGACCCTGGACTTTCCACAGGGGAGGGAACCCTGACTGCTCTTCGGACTGGAGAGGGAGGGGGAGAGGAGTGGGGGGAGGGGAGAGGGGCGGGAGGAGGGGGAGGGAAATGAAAGGCTGGGAGGAGGCAGGAATTTTTTTTTCAATAAAAATAAATTAATAAATACAAAAAGAAAGAATCAGAGGGAGGAACAAGAAAGATGGCACAACATCAAACAGCTCTTGCTTCTCTTGCAGAGGATCCAAGTTTGACTTCTGGTATCCATATAGCATCACAAACCTGGCTGTAACTCTACTTACAGAGGATTCACCATCCTCTTGTGATATCCTCAAGCACTAGGTACATATGTGCCACACACACACAAACACGCACATATATATGTATATATATATATGAAGACAGAACACTCATACACATAAATATTATTCACATGATTTGTGACTGTTTTTCTTAAGGTAATCTAATAGTTTATCCACAGAAATTATGCTAAGTTAAAATTTATACAGTCTACTTATCAATATACTTATTCATATTTATCTACTTATTCACACACACACACACACACACACACACATATATATATATATATCCATCTAAGGATAATTTAAGTCAAATGTGTATTCATTTTTAACCACATCATTGCATTTTGCTTTCGGTGATCCATTCCATCTCTGAGACTTGAAACATTATCAACAACTGGTAAGGTTGCATCGCTTGAAAATAAGGGCAGTATAAGCAATGGAGAGATATTATGATGTGACATATATGGTCAATCAATAGAGCTCTGAGTGGTGTCATAAAAGCCACAGTTTTTCTGCTACTACATACTGCACTCAGCACTGTGCGCATAAAGGCTGTTAATAATGTCAAATCAGTGCAGTGATCTAAGAGGGAAGTGAAAGAATATCTCATCAGTATCAGATTGGTTCCTTGATGAGAGTCATCATTCTATAATATTTCCCATTTTTGAGATGTGTGAAGAAATTGATTGATTGCCATTATTACTTGTAAAACTCACATCTCTTGATTTGCAACAAATTTGGAGTAATTGGAGCTAGGGATCATAGCTTCAGTTCTTGATTCCTTTTCCTGAAGTCAGCAAGCAAGAACTGAATGCTGTTTCCTACTACATATCTGTACATATATAGATTGTTTCTAATAAATAATGAGTATATTATTATGTCCAGATACTACAGGTGCCTACCCATAAAGCATCTGTCTGGGTATGAGAGAATGAAGACATGATACTACATGTCTCCAGTGCTAATGACAATCTCCTGCAGCCACTGAAATTGCTAACCAGAAGGCAAATTTGTCTGCTTTGGGAAGGGGGAATGATATAAGTAAATTATAATCTCAAAAATAGGAGAAAAAATGCAAATAAAATAAAATTATAATAAAAATACAGTATGCAATTGATTTCTCTTCTGACCAGTTCCATGTGTGAGCAAACAAACCCAAACACATCAGACAGAGCTGGCTAACCTTGATCAGGCTGTCTCCTTTCTGACTGTGGACTCTGCCTGTTGCCTCCACCCTCATTGAAACTGAGGCTATAGTAAAGCCATTTGAGACCATAGACTTATGTAGAAAGGCAGATTTGGACTTGCTTTTTGGGTTCTACTTTTTTCTTTTTAATTGCTTTTTATTGAGCTCTACATTTTTCTCTGTTTCCCTCCCTGCCTCTCCCCTCCCCTTCAACCCTCTCCCAAGGTCCCCATGCTCACAATTTTACTGAGGAGATCTTGTCTTTTTCTACTTCCCATATAGATCAAATCTATGTATATCTCTCTTAGGGTCCTCATTGTTGTCTAAATTCTCTGGGATTGTTATTTGTGGACTGGTTTTCTTTATTTTATTTTTAAAAACCACTTATGAGTAAGTACATGTGATAATTGTCTTTCTAGGTCTGGGTTATCTCACTCAAAATGATGTTTTCTAGCTCCATCTATTTGCCTGCAAAATTCAAGATGTCATTATTCTTTTCTGCTGTGTAGTACTCCATTGTGTAAATGTAGCACATTTTCCTTATCCATTCTTCAGTCGAGAGGCATTTAGGTTGTTTCCAGGTTCTGGCTATGACAAACAATGCTTCTATGAACATAGTTGAGCACATGTCCTTTTGGCATGATTAAACATCCTTGGATATATACCCAAAAGTGGTATTACTGGGTCTTGAGGAAGGCTGTTTCCTAATTTTCTAAGAAATTGCCACACTGACATCCAAAGGGGCTGTACCAGCTTGCATTTCCACCAGCAATACAAAAGTGTTCCCTTTACCCCACAACCTCTTCAGCATAAGTTGTCATCAGTATTTTGATCTTGGCAATTCTTACAGGTATAAGATGGAATCTCAGAGTTGTTTTGATTTGCATTTCTCTGATGACTAAGGATGTTGAGCATTTCCTTAAGTGTCTTTCATTGACTTCTATTTTGAACTTTAGGTTTATCACCTGGTAAAGTGTTTGTAGCCATCAGAATGCCAGGTTGTATTTGTGTATTTAAATATTTGGCCCTCCAAAACTAATCTTTAAAGGTAATTGCCGTTGCAACAACATTGTAATATTGGACCTTTGAAATGTGCATAGACTCTTGCTGGGGTACAGCCTTGGCATGGTTCAGGTCCTGAGATAGGGAAGGAGCATAGGCATGAAGAAATTAATTGTCTGACTACCACAAAGTGGGCTGACCCCAAAAAGCTCCAGCCATCTTTGCTTATACATCAAAAAAAAAAAAAAAAAAAACAAGCATGCTTTCCCTGACTAACAAACAGGTTTTTCCCATCTGTCAGCATTAATCTCTAGAAAAAGAAAATATGTCAGATATGCTTTTTGTCCCCCTGATCTCACTATGCAGTCAACCCTGAAGGGCAGACTTCTACCATCATCAAAGACTTTGCTGGAGAGGTACAGCCAGATCTTACTCATAAAGGTTGGCCAGTGTTCAGGTGAAAAACAATGAAATGCAGAGTAGAGCATGAGTATTGCAGACCTGAACCAGAAGAGTATCTGTTATCATCTTCCATCATCAATGCTACATTTCTGTGTTTATCTTCCACCTTTCTTGACTTCCATTGAGACTCTTGATACAGAGACTGACCCTCTTAACAAGGATCTCTCAATGGAGCTGTCGCCTACAATTCTACTTGACTTCTTCCCAAGCTTCTGCATCGACTACTTGTGTGTTCATTATGTACCTACTGACCATTACCAACCGATACCCCTCTAAGTGTCCATGATGCTCAGTCACCATCACCGCTCCTTCCCTCATATCAAGGTAAACACAGTGGCACAGAAAAAGTCTCAGCAAAAGTAAAAATCAATCAACACACAAAGCATGACTCTCTTAGATTCATTTTTGTACATAAGATTTATAATCAAAATCCAATATGCTTCCAGTTTGTTTTCCTATTTGTCCTGAGTCATTTCTATTTATCATTGTCCTTATTACTAGTTGCTATATGTCTTCTTCAAGAGTTGGCTTCAAATGTCAGCTAAGTAGTTCATTGCATGTAGAACATACTTGGATATTGCTCAAGCTGACAGAGCAGCAATATAGGCACATGCTTGAGGTCCCTATGTGTTTGAATACATAATTTGAATATATACCTTTACTTTGAAGTCTCTATGCTCAAAATGAACTCATTACAACATCTATTTTCTAGGAGCATTTGGAATTTAGTTAATACTTATTTCAAGTACTTTGTTCTCAGAATTACCTTTCTTCTAAATTTAAGTTATTTTATGTTTATTCTTTCTGAAATATGTTCTGCATCAACTCTTAAAGTTCTCCTCTAGAGCTTGGTCGTATAATTATGTTGATTGCATTCCTACTTCTTTCTTTCCAAGTGCACCAGGTAATTGCAGAGGTTCTGCTGAGTCCATGCTAGGCTCAGATTCATTTACTGTGCTAATAAAAGGTTTAACCCTTTGGTTTTGGCAGCTTAGCAGCTCCCTGTGCACATGGTCCTACATTTACATTTTGTAACTCAAAGAAATTTTCTAGCATATCTATAGATTAAAGTTATAATAAAAACAGAAGGATTGCTGGTATTTCTTAAGGATTAAAATATTTGGATGTATTGCTGTCAGAGATACTGTCCTCAATGCATATATAATCAGTTCATATAGCACTTAACACACATTCACGTACACACACATCACACCAGTCAAACACAAAATCTCTACTCCACTGCCTCTTCTATCCTTGCTGATTATCCCATAGTTCTGGAATCTACAATATACTAGAGTCTCCACTGGCTGCACCTTTACCAAGAGTACACTGGCCTCTCTTTAGGGGTTCTGATCCTGTGACATGGTGCCAAGTCTCGGCCCTTCTCCATGATATCTTCAATGGCCTCTCCTAGTTTCTCATGGTGCCAAGCCTCAGTTGTTCCCTGTGATCCTTCCATTGTGGAGTCTCCCTGCAACTGTGGTTGTACCTTTGCCAGTGGCCTCTCCTGTCCTCTCATAGGATCAAACCCTCAACGGCTCTCCATGATCCCTCCAGACCTTCAGAATGAGTACCACATGGGAAGCTCTTAGGTATTATTAAGTTCAGCTACCAATATGAATTGTAGCCTTGGTCCCCTCTTGACCACAGCTTCTATGTGTTAACCCTGAGGAAATACTCTTGGATTTTACCTCCATAATTCTGGTCTTCTTTTAGATAATGCTGATTTCTCAAAATTAACCAGTGTCAATTGTCCACTTTTGTTGGACAGCTGATTCTTTGGCTAAGTAGACTCCACAGATTCTTTTTTCTTGTTTGTGGTAACTCTTTTTCCCCCTGTTTTTATTTTATTAAGAAACAACAAAAAATCTTTTTTTTTCATTTTACATACCAATCCCAGTTCCCACTCCCTCCCCTCCTCCCATTTCCTCCTCCTTCTTCCCTACTCCCATCCACTCCTCAGAGAGGGTAAAGCACATTGCTTTGGGGAAGGATCAAGGCCCTCCCTACTATATCTAGGCTGAGCAAGGCATGCCTCCAAAGATAATGGGTTCTAAACAGCCAGTACAAGCAGTAGGGATAAATCCTGGTGGCCACTCCCAGTGGCCCCACAGTCTGCCCCAGTCATATAACTGTCACCTACATTCAGAGGGCCTAGTTTGGTCCTGTGCTGGTTCCTTCCCTATCCTGTCAGAGATCTCATTAGCTTGGGTAAGCTATTTCATTGGGTGTCCCCATCACGGTTTTGATGTCTTTGATCATATTCTCACTCCTCCTACTATTTGATTAGACTTTGGGAGCTCTGCCCAGTGCTCTGCTGTGGCTCTCTGCCTCTGCTTACATCAGTTGCTCGATGAAGGTTCTATTGTGACATTTAAAATAGTCATCAATCTGACTACAGGTCAAGGCCAGTTCAGACACCTTCTCCACTATTGCTTAGGGTCTTAGCTGGGGTCATCCTTGTGGCTTCCTGGGAATTTCTCTACTGCCAGTTTTCTTGCTAGTCCCATAATGGCTCCATCAATTAAGATATTTCTTTCCTTGTTCTCTGTCTCTGTCCTTCCCCCATCTTGAATATCCTTACACCACAGACTCTTAATTCAAATTTACCCATGAATTACCCCGATAGAGTCTTTCAGGAGCCCTCCAACTTCTCTATGAACTTCGTAAGCCAGGGTTTCATTATCTTCATTTCCAATAGCATTCTTATCTTCCAAGCTCTCACAGAACAGCCCATTAAACTCTGGACATTCAAGAGCCTTTCCAGCCCTATCTTCTTCCACAATCCTCCCCCATAACAGCATGTTTAAATCTGCCACAGCAGTACCCCGTGAACCCGATACCAATTTCTATTTTAGTTTGCTTTCCGTTGCTGTGAGAAAAATATCATAACAAAAGGCTACTTGGGGAAGAAAGTGTTTATTGCTAACATGTCTGGATCACAGTCTTTCACTGTGGGAAGCCAATGCAAGAGCACATGGTAGGAACCCGGAAGCAGGAAGTGGAGTAGAAGCCACGGTAGAAAATTGCTTTTAGCCTTGCCCCTCTTGATTTGCTTTTGTATCTTCCTTCCTATATAATCCAGAGCCACCTGCCATATGTCTCTTACATTTTTTTACCTCCTCGTTTGCAATGTTCCTTGAGCCTCTGTTATGGTGATGCTGATATAGACACCCAACTTATCGCTGAACACTCAGTCTCTTATTGTTATTTTGACAAATTATGCATGTCTTGTCCACTGCCTTCTACCATAAAAAAAGGACAAATAAAAAACAAGCTTCTCTGACCAATATTGGGAACAGCAGAACAGTTCATGTCTATGGATACAAATAAATAGAACACAATTTGATAAAACTACTTAGCAAGACAACAATAACTATCAGGAAACCTCCCAGCTATGGGCTTGTGACGAGATTACAGTACTAGGCATGGATTTTTCTCTTGCCATGCAAGCTCAAATCCAACCACCAAATAGTTAGTTACCCAATAACAGCCATGCCACTATTGCACTACTACTGATAAGCACATCTTGCCTGGGCACTTAGTATTATAGTATGTAGGGTCCAGTGCTGAGTAAGAACACACATATCTTTTCTCCACCAGCAGCTTACATCCACCTTCCAGTGTTAAAAAAAAATGTTCCAGCAGGGAGGAACTTTATTAGTTAATGTCTTTTATATTCTTTAGCCAAGAAATAAGACTAATCATCTAATTTTAGTGGGTAAACATGAGGATGGCAATATCTTATGCATTTTTAAAAAATTATGGATTTCTGGGGGCTTTCTAACCAGTGACATTTAGGAGGTATCTTGTACTGTAATTCTCATTTAATATCTTACATATACTTAGAACAACATGATCCAGTCATGCAGGGTAATTATGTTCAAACTCTTTTTAAAGATGTTGTATTAGTTACTTTACCCTTGTTGCAATAAAATACCACAAAGAAAAGCGAGGTATGAAAGAAGTTTATTTTGGTTTATGGTTCTAGATGGAGAGTCCATAGTGAAGGATGACATGGTAACAGGGTTCCAGTGCAGAAAGATGACTGACCACATTTCCTCAGCACATCAGGAACAGAGAGAGAGAGTGGGAGGGTGCAGAGAGAGGTACACAGAGAGACATCTGAAAGCGGGGTGAGGCTGTGAACTTTCAGAACTCCCCTCCTCTAGTGGCATACTTCTTCCAGCAAGTCGGCAGCTCCTAAAGGTTTCACAGTCCTCCCAAATAGTTCTATCAGCTGGGGACCAAATGTTCAAATATCTGATTCTATGGGGGGGGCATTTTTCATTCAAGCCACTGCAGTTGTACAATGAGTGGGCTTCCATATTTTTTTTTTCAAACACACTCAGTTTTGGCTAACCCACTTACTACATTCTTCTCTCTTCCAGCACCCTGTCAGAGTCCCTGCTTCACCCTTAACCCTTTGTTAACATCTCTTTTTCTCTTTTCTCGTGTGTTCTACCACCTTTAAACTTACTTTCTTTCTTTAAAGTTGTGTTGTGAGCTAATGCTAGGTTAACCAAGAAGATCTAGGTTGGTCATGAATAGCCTTTACCTACTAGTAGCTGGAGCAGGAAAGAATGCACCATATAGTTCTCTTTGCATAACATCATGCCCTAAACAAATACTGACAATTTTGAGTACTTCCTTTTTGGAAATCTAGTATCTTTTTTCTCTTGTCTAATTCATTAAACACTTATTTTTAAGAGAAATTTAAATGGACTGGTGTTTGTGTTTTAATTATTTGATAGACATCATCAGGTCTAGGGATTTATTTTATTTTAATGGGAAATGTGGGCCTTTCTTTTAATGGGACCACAGGACCACTGAAGACACAGGACCTTTAAGAGAACAGTATCAAGAAAATTTGGAACTGGGGGAGGGGTGGGGTGGGATGGGGGAAAGGGGAGATGGGGGGAGCTTGGGGGAATGTGATGGTTGGGATAAAGAAAGGGTGGATATGGGAGCAGGGAAGTATATATCTTAATTAAGGGAGCCATTTTAGGGTTGGAAAGAGTCTTGACTTTAGAGGGGTTCCCAGGGGTCCCAGAGAGATGTCCCCAGCTAGGTCCTTGGGCAGCTGAGGAGAGAGATCCTGAAATGGCCCAATCCTATAGCCATACTAATGAATATCTTGCATATCACCATAGAACCTTCATCTGGCGATGGATGGAGATAGAGACAAAGACCCACATTGGAGCACTGGACTGAGCTCCCAAGGACCAAATGAGGAGCAGAAGGAGGGAGAACATGAGCAAGGAAGTCAGGACCGCGAGGGGTGCACCCACCCACTGAGACGGTGGGGCTGATCTATTGGGAGCTCACCAAGGCCAGCTGGACTGGGACAGAAAATCATGAAATAAAACCGGACTCTCTGAACATGGTGGACAATGAGGACTGCTGAAAAGCCAAGGACAATGGCACTGGGGTTTGACCCTACTGCATGTACTGGCTTTGTGGAAGCCTAGCCTGTTTAGGTGCTCACCTTCCTAGACCTGGATGGAGGGGGGGGAGCACCTTGGACTGCCCATAGGGCAGGGAACCCTGACTGCTCTTTGGACTAGAAAGGGAGGGGTAGGGGAGTGGTGTGTGGGGAGTGGGGGGAGGGGGAAGAGAAAGTGAGGCGGGGAGGAGGCAGAAAATTTTAATTAAAAAAAGAAGAAAAGAAAACTGTTGGCTTGAGTAAAGCATACCTTGTGTTGTAAATGGATATCCACAGGATTCAAGGGTCTTTTATACATATTTGAATAGCTTCAATGGTCCTGTGCCTCCAAAAGGCTTTACTTGAACAACTTAAATCAAAGATGTCTGTGTTTCATTGACTTACCTATATGTAACTAACAAAAGAGACTAGTATGAACAAAATGGATCAAACTAGAAAAAAATACAATTCTAGACAAATTCTGTAAAGACAGAATAATGAAGACATAGAGCTCTGAGCAAACAAAACAAAACAAAACAAAGAACATTATGTCTGTAATAAAACATTTCCCATTAAAAGAAAGGACCACAATTCCCATAAGTATTTGCTGAGCAACTACTATCCCTAAGCCAGAGACCTAAGACTTACAGGACAAAACACCTGCTTGTCTTCTATACCTCCTGTAACAAAGCTTTGTGCTCAGTTTTGTTACTTTTTTTCTTCACTTCCACTGAAGAAGCAATCACCATTTTTCATTTAGCTATCTCATCAAGGTGACATGGGATAGTTTAAGTTAGTCTAAAGTTTTACAAATTTCAATCTCTATAACCAGGACATCATTTGGACAGGTCTTCCCTTCTTGGGACACTGTGGAAACACAGAATGCATTGATGTGGGGGTCCCCTCTGTGTGCTGTGATTACCATCAATAAACAAAGAAACTGCTTTAGCCCTACAGCAAGGCAGAACTTAGGTAGATGGGAAAGATGGAACTGATTGCTGAGAGGAAGAAGGCAGAGGCAGAGAGACGCCATGAAGCCACTGCCGGAGATAGATGTGCTGAAATTTTGCTGGTAGGCCACGACCTCATGGTGATATACCAATTAATAAAAATGGGTTAAATTTATATGTAATAGTTAGCCAATAAGAAGCTAGAGCTTCCATTGTACTGCCAGAAAAAAAAAAGAGCTAAAGCTAATGGGCCAAGCAGTGATTTAGTTAATAAAATCTCTGTGTCATATTTTTGGTATAAGCTAGTGCCCTCTCCCAACACTGCACGACACATATAAAACAGAAAGAAATCGAACTTAAAATTAAAATGCTGAGAGCAGAAGCCTTTCCACATTGCTGGGTGAGAACACTGTAATATTCTTTTGTTATCCCCCTCTCCTTTGTGTGTGTTGTCCTGTATCTGCTGATGAAAAACCAATGCCTTATCACTACAGAAAAAAATAAAGTCAAATGAACAACTTAAAGGCAAGCTAGTACACAAAGCACAGCTTATTACAACAAGCCAGCCAATCAGGATAGATTCTGAATCCTGAGTGGATTATTAAGCTTTTAAAAACTCTATGAGTGCTTGAATTCCGAGTCAGAAGCAGGCCTTCCACAGCTTTGTGGGTCAACTCATTAAAGTAAAACCTCTTACTTTGCAATACAATGTAGAAATACATTGTTCTCTAGGTTACATCTAGCATTGTACTGCTAGAGACTCTGATGGTGTGTGAGCCAGAAAGATTTTTCCAAGACCAAACACTGTATAAAAAGAAGAAGCCTGTCAAAGACAGGGGAGACAAAAAGCAAGTCACATCTAAGGGACTTAGAAAAGATCTGTTCATCAAAAGATTAGTGTGGCTATGGGAATTAAAAGGGTGACCATGCATCTGTATCAAAACTGCATGTTATATGTGAAACCCATAGAAAAATGACGGTTTCCTAAAATTGTTTGTGGTGGTGCACACCTTTAATCCTAGTATCCAGGAGACAGAGGTAGCTGGATCTCTATGTGTTTGAGGCTAGCCTGGTCTATATAGATTTTCAGGCCAGATAAACCTATATAGTGAGGCCCTGATTCAAAATCAAAACAAAAGTCCAGCAGAAGATGGTAACTGTACTATTTTACCAAACTGTTTTGGTTCTCTTTGATATTTTTATACAATGATCTTCAATATTGTTCTGACTTTGTTGAAATGGATGTCTCATCAATATACATAATAAAGCATTAAAACTGCGTGGTTGTCTGTCTGTTTGTCTGTCTCTCTGAAATTGCATTTAGGAAAAATAGATAGGGAAATAACCTACAGCTATGTCAGGACTCATAGGCCATAATAACAGACTTTTTCAGAAGGGCAATAGGGTACTCTTGACAGGTTTAGGGTAAGAGAATGGCATCTTCTGACTGATAAAGGTCACTCGCTGTGGTGGTGAAAGGGTTGTAACAGCTGAGACAGAAGACAATTGAGTAAGATAGACTGCTGTCGCCGTTTGAGTCAGGAATACTGGCGGACTCATGCAGGAGGAAAGGAGTTGGAAGATTCAGAAGACATTTAAGACAAAGAATAGTTAGGGTAGATAAGGTGACAGGATGTGGGAAAGAAATAGGTTTAAAAGTGAGTGGATATTGAGATCATATATATAAGTAATACAACTGTGTGTGTGTGTTCATGTGTGTGTTCTATGTGTTCTATATACAAGTAACACTACAGTGTGCATGTGTGTGCACACACGCATACATGTATGTATTACATGTATGTGTGTGTCTGTGTGTGCCCTTGAGGGCTCCTATAAACACTCTTTGGTTTAAACCCCAGGGTACATGTCCTTCAAGTAAACAGTATGAAGTTAGACCTTGAGGCCAAGCAGAGCTCCCCATAGTCTTGTTAATCTCAGATATCTGGGAAAGAAAAACTGAAGGTATAGGGCAGTTTTCTTAGGTCATTCAAAGTTACTTGCCTATGTGACACATTTACATTTGCTATTTTCTCCAGTTTCTGTCTTGTAATACAAACACCTAAACAGCTACTCTTTATTTAGTAAGGCTTCAGGCAGGCTATAGCTGAGAGATGAGGAAATTCTTTAATATTCATGGAGACACTTATATTCTCCAGTCAGCTTACTCCCCTTTAACAAAGGCTATATGCTTGTTCACTCAAAGCTTTCTAGTAATTCAATCCATTTATTGAAGGAAGATATGAATCTAAGAATTCAAAATGTTGTCAAAATATTCCTAAAGAAATATATCAGGGAAGATTGACTTTAAGTGAATTAATTACTTTGAGTCAAAAAATACATTGAAAATTTTGATGAAAATTGAAAATCTCACATTCTTTCTTTCCATCATTTTATGCTCACACTGTAATACAGATTATGTGTGCTGGTCTTGAGGAAACACTTCTCAGAAGACTTCCTTCCTCTTCTTAATCAAGTTGATTCTTCAGCTTCAGCTGACCAGCATCCATTGTCTCAGCAAAGCAAAACCATCTTGGAGGTTCTGGTCTCTTGTTAATCCCAGCCAAATCTTCAGCTCCAGCTGACCAGACATTACAAATTTATCATACAAAGGACATGGTAGGGTACTTGCTTCTCTCTGAAACCTCACAAGCCAGGTGTCCATTGTCTGCACTGCTTTCAATATTCTTATCTCCCAAGCTCCTTCAGACCAGTCCATGGAGCTCTCAACACTCAGTGACTTTTCTAGTCCAAAGTTCCAAAGTCCTTCCACAGTTTACCCCCAAAACACTATGGTCAGGTCTACCTGTCATAGCAATAACTTGCAATCGTAGTACCAATTTCTGTCTTAGGGTTTCTATTGCTGTGATGAAACACCGTGACCAAAAAGCAAGTTGTGGAGGAAAGTGTTTAGTTGGCTTACAATTCCATATCACTGTTCATTATTGAAGAAAGTCAGGGCAGGATCTCAAACTGGGCAGGAACCTGGAGGTAGAAGCTGATGCAGAGGCCATGGAGAATGCCGCTCATGGGCTTGCTCCTCATGGCTTGCTCAGTCTGCTTTCTTATAGAACCCAAGACCACTAGCTGAAGGGATGGAAGCATCCACAATTGGCCAAGTCCTCCCCCATCAATTACTAATTAATATAATGCCCTACAGCCAGATATTATGGATGCATTTTTTTCAGCTGGGAGTCCATCCTTTCAGATGACTCTAGCTTGTGTCAAGTTGATGTAGAACTAGCCAGCACCGGGAGATAATCAAATTTGCAGAGGGGAAAAAAAAGAATGGTAGAACTCTAAATTAAAATCCTGTTTGAGAAAATTTCAAAATTAATGAAAATACTAAGCTGCACCATCCAAATAAGCATAAATTAAAACAAATACAAGGGAACCCACAACCAGATACAGCATAGTCCTTGGCCAAAAACCAAATCAAATAAGCATTTGTTTGAGGAGTATATAGACTTTAGAAATGCAGCGTCATGTCCTGAGCATTGCATGTATAACAGTGGGAGTGTTGAAGAAAATGAAATGACATCCCTGCTTGGCTGCTCTCCTTGTTTCTGGGACAAAATATACAACAAAAGCAATTTAGAGCAAAAAGGTTTGTTTCAGCTCACAGTCCGAGTTACCTAACAGCAGTAACGTCACAGCCATGGGAACATGACGCCCTCACAGTCTGAGTTACATAACGACAGGGATGTCACAGCCATGGGAGCATGAGGTGGCAGCATGGTGCATTGCAACCAGGAAGCAGAGAGACATTAATACTGACGTTCAGATCTCATTCTCCTTTTTATTCCAGGCAGACCTTAGCTTCCGGGACAGTGCCACCACGTTCAGTTGGGTGCTACCTGATCTCTTCTAGCTTTTCTAGAAACATCCTCACAAAGACCCTCAGAAGTTGTGTGATGCTTAGAAATCTCACCAAGTTGGAACAGGGATAACTGTCAGGATAGAGAGCAAAAATAAAATCAAATTTAAAACATTTGCACAGAGCAATTATCCTCCAGGATGGGCAGAGCGAAGAATGGTGAGCACATTTGCACTCTCGGGACTTGGGAGGGGGAAGCAGGAGGATCATTAGCTATAGGCAGCCAGCCTGGAATCCAACAGGCAAACCTGTCTCAAGGTGGGTGGGGATGGCATAACACTGAAGTGCTTACCTGCAGATTCTTCACAGGAAAGGAGAAAGAGAGAGGAGGGAGGAGGGAAGGACGGAGGGAGGAAGAAAAAAGCCTAGGTAAGCTAAAAGAAAAGTTATCCCACATGTAAACACAGAAATTCAGGAAGTAATAAAAAACAATAGAAAAAAATATATGGGTGAATAATCATTACCATTAATTTCACAAAATGAGAATTGTATCATAAGAAGTTTGATGTATATATAGAATTGAAATCTATCCCAACATAAACACAAGGTCTGCCTGTGATCTTGGCATTTCCTGAGAAATATTAAATATAGAAAAATATAATGAATCACATATACAATTATAATGTCTACAATGGTAAAGCAACAGACAACGAATAGGTTAATAGACTGACAATCATAGTAATTAAAATACTAATTAATAACAGTGCCAACTAAGAAAAAAGATGAGTGAGGTAATGAATTTCAAAACTGATTGATACGGTAGACAGTACCTTATATATTAGTAATAGTGTCAACTTATTTGGACGAAAACATACATTTTATTGTACAAAGAGAAAGATAATCTGACTTAGCAAGGAAAATAACACTCTTTGCTAAATTTGAATCTCAGATTTAAAAAAAAAACCCATAAGGTTCAATGTTCTTTATTATGCACTGTGTATTTGGAATGGAAACAATCAAATTTGTATTTTGTTTGGCAAACCTTGATGATTTAGGCATATTTTTACTGCTTATAAAGTTGTCAGAACTTCAAGAACATAATTTTGGCAGCAGGCTTTCTGAGTTGCTTCAAAATGGGCAGGTTGAACTGGAGCCCAGCACTAGCTGAACTGTGTCTGTAGAAACAGAAGTACAAAAGCCTCACAAGCTCTGCACCCACAAAGGATGAGGTTGTGCCCCTCCCCAGGTTAAAAATGTTTTTTCAAGCTGTGCCTTACCCTGAGAGACTCCATTTTGCATTATGAAAACAAAGAAAGACTCTGCCCCGGGACTGACATATGAACATTGTGGTATCACCTACCCAACATGGACTGATAATTACTTATTCCTAGGAGTAAAGGAATGTCACCCTATACATTTATTTTGGTTAATTGAAAGTCTAGAGGCTTATTAAGATCCTATCATTGAAATTATGTCCAAGAATTTATAGGGCATACTAGTCTGATTAAAGGATATAACTCCCACATCTGGACCCTATGAAACACAAAGGTGATGACCCCACCAGGTTGTCTTCTGACCATTTAGTGTAGATGTTCAGGGATCACCAGGCAGAGAAATTCTGACTATTCCAGGGACTTTAGCTTGACTTGAAATCACTGCTGATGAGGCCTCCTAGAATTCACATCTGTCCATCCTTCCTCCTATCTAGATGTACAGTTCATCCATCCAGCCTTTAGTCCACCAGGACCTGCCTGCCATTCATACAGTTGCTTAGAGCTAGTCCTGCCTTTCACTTGACCTTATTCCTTCATCTTAACTTTGACATTACAGCCTGCATCGACAACCTGTAGCCAACAGCCTGAATAGGTTCTCCAGCCTGGCTTGATTTTACATCTCACCCCCGCAGAGAACATATTTTATTACTGTAATTTTTCTAGCTCGGTTTCATATGCTTTTTTGAAACTCCTTGCAATCTTAACCCTTTCCATCATTCTATAGCATATATATATGATAAAGATGAATATAGATATAGAGATTGTCTTAGTTATGGTTTCTATTGATATAATAAACAACTCTGACCAAAGGCAACTTGATGAAGAAAGGTTTATCTCATCTTATATTTGTAGACAATAATCCATCATGAATGGAAGTCAGGGAAGGAAGTACTGAAGGAACCTGGAGGCAGAAGTTGATGCAGAAGCTATGGAGGGGAGTTGGTTACTTGTCTGTATCTCATGGCCTGATCAGCCTGCTTTTTTATACTCCTCAGGACATGTCCAGGGTGGCGACTCTCACAATGGGCTGAGTCCTCCCAACTTAACCACTAATTAATAAAATGCCCAACAGACCTCCCTCAGGCCAATCTTATGGTGGCAAATTTCTCAATTAAAATTCCCTCTTCTCATACATGCTTATGTTTATGTTAAGTTGACCAAAACAAACCAGCACAGATATGCTTACTGTGTGATATATAATGTGTGATGTGAGAATTATGTTAGTAACTAGGGTTGGAACAGAAGAGCCTGGGTTTGCCTGGCCATGTCTATTAAGGAAGATTGGAAGATCTGACAAATTGCTGCCAATGAAATACTTACTCAGGCAGATGGACTTTTTGTTAATGAATGCTAGTTGGATGTTGGCTCCCAGTATCAAAACCACCCAGTGAAAACCCAGAGGCTGCCCAGAAGAAACAGCTGAGTCTATCTCTTCGGGATTAGAAAAAACAAGAATTGAATCCTAGCAATTAAGGGCTGGCAGGAAAGAAGTTGCATTTAAAAGAAGTATTTGACCTGAGGGATTAAAAACGTGACAGTTTAGATGTTCCCTGTGTAGTAGCTTTTCCTAAGTTATTAAATACTAATAGTCATGATTATACTACTGCTTCGAGAAAATTGGTCACATAATGATGGGTGTTGGTATGATTTAGAGTATTTATTCACCCCATCTCAGAAGGTTTAATGGGATTTACTTCTGACAATGAATGGGTGGGTGGAATACTGAGCTCAAATGCCTATGTAAAACCTAGCGTCCTCTACACTAGAGTCAAATCCATAGGCATTAAACACTTCACCATTGTTGCTAAGCAAAAGATGCAAAAAGTACATTTAAAAAGAATACATTTTGACAAAGTATTATTTGAGAATGACCATGGCCTGCAGAGGCCACAGATCCTTTCTTCTGGATAGAGAAATAAAGAATTTTAGGAAATAGTTGCAAAGAGCTTTTATTCCTGCAAGATACATGTCTTGTTTACTGGGTCCACTTTTACTATTATCAGTACACACATTCTCTCTCTCTCTCTCTCTCTCTCTCTCTCTCTCTCTCTCTCTCTCTCTCTCTCTCTCTCTCCTCTTCCTCTCAATCTCCTTTTCCCTCTCCCTCCCCCCTCTCACACACCGCAGTGAGATATGTATCCACTAATACATCAGGAAGACAGAGATGAAACACAGAGGTGAGGATTTAATATATCTCTTCAATATAAAACATGAATTCAGGTTACTTTTCAATTTTAAGAGCAAATCTGGGTATTTGCTGAATATAGCCTCCCATTTCATTTATCACAGTTTGTGTGTGTGTGTGTGTGTGTGTGTGTGTGTGTGTGTGTGTGTGTGTGTGTGGTTGTTGTTATGTTCAACATTTTGGTCAAAGAATTTCAGAAGAGAGGTTTTAGAACGCCCAGCATTTTGTTCTGGCCTCTGCCAAGTCTGTCCTAACTTAGGTTCAAGTGGCCATCAGGTTGTGTGAGTGTCCAGAATTCCTGCTCTCTACCTGGCTTTTGACCACTTCACTGCAAATTAGTCCCAAAGAATCAGGGCGAAGAGAAAAAACTTGAAAAGTGGGAAATGGGATGCTTTCCCTTTCTTGTTGTCGTCTTGATCTTTAGTTCACGTTGATCCATTTTAACAGGACAATTTTACCTACCATTGGCTTGAGCGTCAAGTTCACAAAGGAAAACAGCTGCCATAAGGAGTACAATCAACACTCTGTCCTTCCCTTTCACCCACCATTAGTCTGCCGTGAAGCCTGCAGGGGATGGTGGTTGCTGCTAAAAATAAGGCTGGCATTCTCTCCTTCACTTTTAGAAAATTTACTTACTTTGTAACTAGATATTGTTGTTTTATTTACATTTTTATTTGAGAATTTTATATGTGAGCTCTCTATTTACTTCATTTCCACCCCTCTCTTTCCATGCCTACCACTCCATTACAAATTGATGACCTTTTTTATTGTTACTTATGTGTACATACATACATCCAACACACTGAAACCATTTAGTTTTGCTTGTACTTGAATTTACCACTTACCACTTGGCATTGGCTTTCCCTTTCCCAGTACCCAATGACTGAGTGTCGTTCTTCATCTCCATGTAGTGTCTTGTGAGATTTCCCCTATCCATGCTGGATGCCAACTGGTCCTGCCATTAATCAGGTCTTGCTTGGGAAACTATATTGCTGTGACTTTGTGAGTTCAGCTTCTCTGTCCTGTCTAGAAGACACTGTGTCACAAGCAGGTGCCCCGGTTCTCCAGCTCTCATGGTCTTTCCCCTCTCTTTTCTGAAATGTTCTCTTAGTGTAGGGCTTGCATTGCAGATGTATTAATTGGGGTTGTGCACCCACTATCACTTACCCTTTATATTTGACAATCTGTAGATCTCTGCCACAGTCTTTCTGATTTAAAAAAAAAAGAGCCTCTTCAGTAAGGAATAAAACAATACTTATCTGTGGGTATTAAAATAAGTTTTTAGCATATAGTTAAATGATACTGGCTTAGAAAAATGGCAGTAGCCATTTCTCTTCTAGGGGCTATGATCTTTCCAGCCATGGATAGTTGGCTAGATTGATAGTACTAAATGTGAATTTCCCTCCCAGTTTGCAGGCCTTCCATCTGATCAGACTTTACGGCTCTTCACTCTCAGTCCGAAGACATTGAATTCTGACTCACTTTATGATAACAAATTAGTAATCTAACAGTTCTAGTAACCAGTCTTTGTATTCAGCTTACTTTTAGAATTCGACCACCATCTACATAACACTGAGGCCACGTGTTATGTATTAGAGATAGGTGAGTGAATGAATCTCACTTGTTCCTTTCTTTCATGCAGTTTGTAAAAGAAAGCAGCATATAGACCATAAAAGAAGGCGAAGAAGAGCAGGTGCTGGCAAAGTGATTATACCATCTGTCTCCAGAGGAAGTTTAAGTGAGAGGATGAGGCTCAATGTGGTGGGACATTACTTAACTATGGAAAGGTGTGTCGCATTTGCTTATGCTGCAGAATATTACTTTAACCTTGTGAAGGTGTGTTACATTTGTTTATGCTGCAGAATATGACTTTACCTATGTGAAGGTGTGTTACTTTTGTTTATGCTGCTTTTCTTTAATGATGTAAAATGTTACTTTGCCTGCCTTAGGTACCTGATTGGTCTCATATAAAGTCGAATGGCCAATACCTAGGAAGTAGAAGGCTAGGCGGAGCTGGTGGACAGAGAGAATAAATGGGGGAAGGAATCTAGGCTTCTCTGTCAACCAGTCAGACATGGAGGAATCAGTAAATGTAGGACATACGGAATGAAAAGAAAAGTGGAAAGCCCTGAGGCAAAACATGGATGAAGAGAAACAGGTTAAAACATGGTATGAGAGCTAGTGATTCTTATAGCTAAGCTTTCTTAGTTAATAATAAGTCTCTGTGCCTTTATATGGTAACTGGCTGGTGGTCCAAGAGAAAGCCTGCTACAGCTGGATGGAGGCAAGAAATCAATGGAAAGATTACCAAATTACAAGGGTTAGATGAAGGGATTGCTAGATGAGTGTGTGCAGGTGCCTGTGTGGGAGCTGTGAATCTGCTCACAAGGGTTCTGGGTAAGAGTTGATGATCATTTGGGGAAGGGAAGATATATAACCCATCGATCTGACTTGTTTGTTTTCAGAAGCCTGTTTTTTCAGTTCTTGAGTCTTGAGAAAGCACCTTGTAAATTATCCACAAGATCCTAGGAATGCATGTCCATTGGCCCTCTTTGTGGCGATCTCAGTTATGAGGACACACACACAGGAACTCAAAGACCTTTCCCCATCTGTCACATAGCCTCTGAGTTTAAGCATGAAAGAATGGTGATGATATATGGATGCTTTTGTAAATGAGAAGTCAAGACTTTCCACTTGTATAAATCCCCCAGAGGGTGCTTTTCATAGCTAAGTACTCAAGACCCAGTAACCCCAGCTATCTAAAAAGAATCACTCTTCAGAGAATGCAAAATCTGTGCTTGAGAGCCCAGCAGAAGAATACTCCGAGAATCTTTGAAAATATCACATCATTTCTAGATCATGGAGATGAAAACCCAGGTCCCCTGACTCTCAGTGCATGCATGGCATGTTGGCATGCCACACTCTCTTACTGAGCCTTGTAGCAGTTTTGTGATCAGCCTATGAACACATCAAACACAATAAGTAATTCTGTGAATTTGGATTTCAAATATTGTTATAAAATACCAAATTGTCCTCATGAAATGAATGAAAAATTCAAATCACCTAGAGTTAATCATCTTTCAAACTTCCATCTGATGACCAATGTCAAGAGCCTGTGGTTAAAATAGATCCAAGAATGTATATGTTGGCTCTGGACGAAGCAAAAGAAGGTTCTTCTAGGATGGTTGCTGTGTCTTCTCACGGCCACACCCAGAACTCTAAGTGATCTAAAGTTAGCCAAACCCCAAAGTAGAGATTTATTTTGTTCCATCACTGACAGTAATAGGGAAGTGATTTTATTAATTTTAAGTATACTAAAATGTGAATGGTTTTTAAAGATTGGAAAGATGGACTCAATGATTTCTACTATAGGTTTCCTGTGAGTGGAATCATCAGACAATGGAAGAGACAGAACCCCAACTAGACATTTCTCATCACCAAATGAAAATTTCAGTGCTAGGAATGGGTGAAAGAGGCCCCATGGAAACCCCAAACAAGCTATGCTATTTCCAAAGCTCTCCACAAAGTGATGGTAAGATCCTATTCCTAAAGACAATACACATCTTATTGAACATGGAGAAGTCAAGGAATCCCCACTCCTACTGACTAGTGTTCATGGTATGGTAAGGTATTGTGCGTGTTTCCAAAGTAGAAAGGTAAACACCAACTCAGCTTCAAAACCTCCTGTTTATATTGGTGACCTGTCTATAATACACGCTGATTCAATAGTGGCATAAAAGTTGTGGGAGTAACCAGCCAGTATCTGATTGGATTTCAGGCCCACTTCATGAGATAGAAACCATGCCTGACACTACTTGGGTGACCAAAACTCTGAAATGAGATAGTCCATGAATCTGTGGGACAACCAAATACTGCTGTTCTGCTGAAGGAATGAAGCAATAAGATGACTCCTAACGGCATTCTGCTGTACTTGTAGATGGCCTTACTCAGCCATCATCAGAGATACTTCCTCCTGTGATAGATGGGAACAAATACAGAGACACACAACTGGACAAAATGCAGAGAGGAAATGACCTCAGACATTCATTTCTAAATGCAATGTGTCCATCAAATCCCTCCTTTCAGGGAACAGGGAACTATGTGGAAGAGGAGGCAGACTGATTTAAGAGTCAATGGGAATGGTAGACACAAAAGAAACACCTTCTACCTGTAACATATGGATGCTCATATAAATCATAGATACTGTAGAAGTACGCACAGGGCCTGCACAGATCTAAGCCGGATGGGTGAGGTGGACACAAATCCCTACCTGGTATAACCATATCCACTGGAAATGGTGACATTCGTGAAGTCATCACAGCTGTTTGGCACAGTTCCAACAAAGCTGTCAACCTGTCTCTCACTTTCAATTTGGTTTCTGCATGTTCGTGTTTGGGGGACTTTTCTACATTATTATTCATTTAATGTCTTTACCCAAGAAAAGTATGTCTAGTCTTTTTGGAAAAGTCCCAAATGTAGCAGTTCTCCTGCTTTTAGAGAGATAATTTTATCTGGTCCTATTTAGACATCTTTCTTATGCCCAAGAGATTGGCAACACCCAACTTTCAGAGGTATCTTTGAAAACCAGAAGAACCAGGATGGTTGTTCTGCAATCTCTGAAAGACTGTAGGCTCATGGCAAAACTATCATTTGTCACTGAAAAAGAAAAAAAAAAAAACTTTCCATGATGAAAACAGGTTGAGGAAATTTATGACCACTAAGGAAAGAGGATAATGAAAGAAATGCTTTAGTCTGAAGACATCATTAAACTCATGCAGGAGAACAAAAGAACAAATAATTCCAGAATAATTAATCAAAGAATGTCTCAGAACAGAGCACAGCTATGGGAAAATAATAGCAGGTAATACACATTTTTCACAAACAGCTCGAGACATTAATGTTCTCAATTCCTCCGGTAAAGAGGCATGGGTTAGCAAATTGGATTAGAACATAAGATCTATCTTTTTGCAAAAAATCAAAGACAGATACTACATTAAGACAGGAGTGTGTTCACTCAGACAGGATTGTGTTGCCTGTCAGTACAAGGAAAATAACTGGTGTTAGGCACAAGGGGATTATTATTGGTCTTATTTACTTTTTTCTTTTGGACTGAAGAATGAAGTTAATTTAAAAAAAAAATATGTAGCTTAATATATATAAAGTGGCATAAATGTTTAAGATCAGCAAAGAGAATTATGAGACTCCACCCCTGCCACAATATATACAGAACACAGTTATCCTTTTAAAGATTTTAATTTGTACTTAAAAATGGACAATTCATATCACAGTCATGTGACTGTGATTCTGTTATCTGTGAGGATTATGCATTTTTTCCAGTAAAACAGTTTCATGCTTATAAAAGTCACTATTCGTCCAGTCGTGACAAGAGAACACACGGTAGGAATAATCCAAGTAGCAAAGAGGGGAAGGCAGAGAGGTTATAAAGCGGTCACACCATTGACACAAAAAGAACAATAAATAAATACACATTTCTGTATATTGAAGGCAATTCACGATCATTTCCAGGAATTCTGTGAGAATTTAAGGCCATTTGTTCTAAAGAAGTTTATACATAACTTCACAAAACTTGTAATTCGTATAAAAACTGTACACTGAAAACTATTTAGAATTGGTTGGTGAGCAGGCAGGCCAGGGCACAGGGATGGGCTTGTTGAGTTATTCTACAAACAGGCAGGTCAGGGGACAGGAACAAGTTTCTTTCACAAATGTGTCAAGTGCTAGGTCACAGGGTTATGAATGTGGAACTGAGAACTCACAAGAGACTCCAGCCTGTGCAACCCTTATGGCGAAGTGGAATGGTGAGAACAAGAAACCCCAAGCAAGAGAGCGAGTATCCCTTTGAATTAAAATATCTAGACAGGATACAACTGAATACAAGGTCCAAAACCCCTGCTACATGGTTCTGAGTTACAGTCTTGGTTTTACTTGTTAAATAGCATTATAATGATTGTAGTTTTTAATATAAAGTATATTCTGTAGATTTGCCATTCTCTGTGTTTGCCTTTTCGTGGTTTCTACTTTAGCATTGCAAAACACAAGTCTGTTGTATTCCATGAAAAGTGCATATTCATACAGGGTCACATCTGTTTATAAGTTTAAACTCCCACTATGTGGCCAAAACTGAAGACAGATTTTACTCACTAAATAAATTTTTCTTCCTCTATTCTTCCCTATTCCCAAGAATGTCCAGACAGTCATTCAAAGAGATATTGCTCTTGTGATTATAGCTATTGCAATTTAGAAGACAAAGGATTCAATATTCAAAACTTATTCTTAAGAACAGTTATAAAAGTATTGAAATTTAAAAAGTAGTAACATGTAAACATTGATACAGAGACTGCTGTCCCATATATGTATATAGCAGTCGAGGACAATATTTGTGTTAAAAATGTACCTTGTGCTTTTTCCCAATAATACATTGGAAATTTGCTATTCTGTCGAGAACAAAACAAAAATATCTGAAAATTAGAGAAGACATCTCTACTTTGCTTCAAGCATTTTAAACAATTTTTTTCCTGTTGCTCATGCAACCACCATATTTACAGTTTTGGTTTAGGAAGAGAATTGGTTTTGGATCCAAGAAAGCACATTTTCGACTACTGCTGAAACCCATCTGAGAAAATGTCTCCTTCCCTGGTTCATAGCGGAGCACCAGGTGAAAAGCTCAGGCTCAGCAGTTGACTGACGTGTGGTGGACATCAGCATCTGGACACGCGTGATGGACATCGGCATCTGGACGTAGTCATATCTGCGTCTGCAGCACGTGTGTAGGCGGGGTGTATGGCGGAGGTGCGGGCAATGGCTTGATTCCTCGGGCTCTCATGTAGGAGAGGAACTGCTCGGGGATCTCTGCTAAGACATCTTTGGCCAGTCTAGCCATGCTTAATATGTGGTTTCCACTTCTGTCCATGTAATCCCTAAACGGTACAAACTAGAACAGAGGAAGAAATTGCTTTAAGGTGTCCAGCTGTCCACTTTAACAGACACAAAATCGGAACACAGAAGTAGGTTTTTAACCTTCCACTTTCGTGGATGGTTTTGGATCCAGGACCTCACTATATAGGGTAAGATGGCCTCAAACTCATGATACTCCTGTCTCAAACAGCAAGGGATTCCTGGTGTGCATTACTGTGCCTGGCTTATGTTCAAACAACTGATTTTAGGAGTGTCCTAGTTAACTTCTTCTGTCAGCTTGACTCAACCTAGCACATGAGGGAGCCTCAAATGAGGGATTGCCCGAATAAGACTGGCCCTTGGACTGTCTTTAAAGGAATATCTTGATTGATGGTTGATGTGGGAGGACCCATCCCACTATTGGCGGTACTGTTCATAGGCTGTATCAGGAAACTAACTAGGTGAGTCAGACACTGAGCCAACAAGCAGTATCCTACTGTGTGTTCCATCAGTGACAGAAATGATCCGAAAGTATAAGGCAAATAAACCTCTTCCTTTTCCAAACTTGCTTGTTGTCTGGGTAGTTTGTCATATCAATAAGGAGAATCATAAGTGCCCACAGTGCCATGTATACAAATCCTATCTTTAAAATGCATTTTTCACTACAGTTGACTTTGAAGTGGTCAGATTATAAAATGTGTTTAACGAAAGAGATGGAACTCTCTTCCCTGTTGTTCTGTGTTGTCTTTTGTTGCACTACTTAGCTGATCCCAAATACCGGGGGCATTTAACCTTTATGGGTCTTGTTTCCTTGTCAAACTGAGTCAGTACATGTTTAATTCGGCTTTGATAGAAAAGTTAGCTAATACAGACCAAGGACCAAATCTTACCCCATTCAGCATAGAAAATAGCACACGTGATTAGTGAGACCTAAACATATTATTTTTAACTGTTACGAGATCCTCAAATCATGGCTACTGAATAGGAAAAACACACAGTTCCTCGGGTGGGAGCCTGAACTATAGTATGCAGAGGCAGTGTGCTCCTACGTAGATGTTATATATGAGCTATTTGTGAAAGCAAAAGATCTCAGCGGGAGATGTTAGAATCGTTCTTACTGAAATGTCATAATTATTTTGGCATCTAAACATAGTTGCTTTGCCTTTATCTAGCAATTACACAGCAGCCCTTATCAGATCTACACCATGCACTCTGCCAAGAGACTGTCTGGGTCCATTTTCATTTGGAACGGTTACTTAGTAGATAAACACTGTCCTGCTGGGTTTGCCAGTTCAGTTTCTCTGGAAGGGACGAGTCTTGAAATAACTTGGAAATGATTGAAATTATTAGTGCTGTAGATAGTTTGTAAGCACATTAACATTTGGTCTTGAGGGAAAAAAAAGAAGACAGAAGACATTAATTTAGGATGTAGAATAATTTCTGCATCAGGATTTGAAAGTTTTATTAATGTTTTTCTTTCAGAGAGACCAAGAACATTTCCCTCTTCATATTCTGTCATAAAATTCTTCTGAAACAAAATCTACTTTTGATGGAAGCAATTATTCAAAATGAACTTTTAGAAACCATCTGTTTTGGGGACATTTAAAACTATTCAGTTGCCACAGGAAAAATGAGTTAAAAAATATGTAAAACTAAATAGAAGGTGTAATTTTGATGCGATGAAGGTCATCTGTTTTGCTCCGTTCTTCCAAACTCTCTTCCTCTATAATTCTAACCTGTATGTGTTTACCATAAAGAAGAGATTAGCTTTCAGAGGTGTGACAGGCAGGAAAAAGAACTGTTCACCCCTGAAGACAGCTAAGCCAGGGTAGGAGAAGGCTCACAGTGTGTCCAGTCTCCAGGTGGGGAGAGCATAGGGAGGGTGTGAACTTTGTCAAGTCACTAGAGGCAAGATGGAATTTGTAAACAAATACATAGAGGTATAAAGAAACAAGTTAAGTTGTGTTTTTCTCTCATTTAATCTAAATTACTAAATTAGTGCTAAGAATTTACTGTGGTTTTTTTTTAAACTACTTAAACCTTTTTAGTGAGCACTGTATAGGCTTCTGATTTCTTTATTGCATTCTTTCTGTTTTTAAAATAAAAATACATTTTTTGTTAGCATGGGCCTATTTATGAACGCTCTATTTGCTTCATAAGTGAAGATCTACATGCAACATAATGTATGCCATGCTTTATTGGCATTGCTTTTCATTTTTACTTTATGGAAAGTTAATTTTTTCTCATATCATGTATCCTGATTCCTGTTTCCCTGTCCCTCTACTCCTCCAAGTTCTTCCCCACCTCTCCTCATATGAACTCACAGAGGCTAAGGCAGCACGCACAAGGGCTTGCAAGGGTCTGCACCAGGTGGTGTTCCAGAGCACAAAGGAGAAGAAAATAGATGCCTCCATCCCTAACCTAGAAGCAACCCTCAATTTATAACCACTTGCGAATGAGATTTTCATTTTCTCCAAGGGAGTCTCACTGGGGAAATAAATGAGTCTTCAGTGAAGGCTGCATGCGCGGCTGTAGATGGACCAATAGAAATCAAGTTCAAAGGCATCTTTGGGGGTTCTTTGTCTCATTGTGTCGGATCAGGGCATTTTTCTTTTATCTTTTAATATTTATTTATTTATTTATCTCATTTTTAGCCCTCCAAACCCTTAGTCCTTTCCATATATATTATGGTTTACAGTTTTGTATTTTTACAGGATTCCTGAGTGTGCGAACAAATGGGTCTCTGCATCTATATCTGTTTCTTGTGCATTTTTTGGACTATTTTCCTCTTGTTTGTTTTAGCCTATTCTGATGTGCTTGGTTTTGTTTTAACATAGTATAATCTAGTCTAGTTTTGTATATTTTATTATTATCTGACAGAAGCCTGTTTACTTTTTAATGAGAGACAGAAAACAGATAGATCTGGCTTACTTTTTTTTATATTTATTTATTATGTATACCATATTCTGTCTATGCCATTACAGATGGTTGTGAGCCATCATGTGGTTGCTGGGAATTGAACTCAGGACCTTTGGAAGAGCAGGCAATGCTCTTAACCTCTGAGCCATCTCTTCAGCCCTGGCTTACACTTTCTTAATTGAAATAAATTATAATTAATTTTTGAGAATTTTGTTGTACTCTAGAAGTATCAAATAAGGACAGAACGACCACAAAACAAACCCTATCTGAGAAAGTCATTGTTACCAACCGGGTTTTACTTATCACAGAAATAGGTTGGGAGTAGAAAAAGTTGAGAATTTTTTCTTTGTTAATCCTGAATTATCTAACATAATTTTCTTGAGGGGCATTGAGTCATCAGTCCTGCCACTGGGTGTCAATGAGGGGGAAAGGCCAATGCCCCCTCCCTGCCTTTCCTTCTTGTTACATCAACTTGACAGTTTTCTGGACAAAATATCCTTTAATTGCTTTTCACAGATCCTCTGACTCTGACATTTGATCCCTCAGATCACCTCTACTTTCTCATTTAATCTTTCATTTCTGGATGCTGCAGCTAGGGATACTCAGCTTAAAAAAATCAACAAAACCAATCCCCACATATGGTGAGGGCATACTATAAATTCAAACTCTTAAATAGTTACATTAGGAAGAAAGCAATATCCACAGTGCACTAATTTAACATATCCACATAACGGATATATCAGATGAATTTTGTTCTGCAGAAAACATGGTGTGTGTGGTGTTCCACATCTTCTCTCATCGCTTTCCCCAAACTCCTGTGCAATGGGACATTGTTCATGGCTGCTCTGATGGAAGGTTTGCCTTTTCATGAAAACAAATTTGAACGTGTGTGGGCAAATTGGCTTTTAGTTGCTGTTCACGCAATCGTGTTTGATTGTTCCTACTGTGCAGAACTCCATTAGTGAGTTTTCAAGTTCAAGACTTCAAGGCTATTATTCTCCTTTTAATGGAAAATATAATTTAAATGTAATTTTTAAGGAAATGATAGGGTGGCCTGCGGCCGCATGCAGCCAGGAAGAATACCACTGCATTAAACACAATGGCCAATCCATAGTACAACAAGCACACACACACATCGTAGGTCCTGACCTAAGAAAATAAACAACAGAGGAATTCATCCTGCTTACTGCACATGGGCCATGTCGTACATGAGACAATCAAATCAAAGTACGGCTACTATAAAATAAAGACATGCAAAATGCCTTCCATCAGATGGTTTCAGGATGGTAATTAACAGCTACCAACACCTAATTAATGGGCCGTGGCTGAACGAACAATGGGAGGTTTTTTGCTTAGGGATTAAATATAGCATCTTGTTTAATTTCATAGGCATCTTATCCGTTTTTGATCTGGATTTAAGAAGAAACTGAAGCGTAGAAAGTTTAACTTAGCAGAAACAGATAGTGGCCAGTCATTATTGGGTTTGACTCTGACATGTCAGATTTTATAGTAATTTGGCTAGATTTTGATAATCTTTAGAATTTTAGATTAAGTAGAGAGATTTACTGTAATGGAAGGCAACTTTTTGGAATCAGAACTTGATTTATAGTCAAAATGCTTCTGTGCGACTTACTTAACTCTCCGTCTTGGGCCACAGTTCTTTTATATGTGATGGCAAGGGAACAGAGTGAAAGAAAGGGGAAGGGACACACGTCAAGGCTGAGGACTTCTGCCTGCACGAGCAAAGTGTGACCCGGGTAAAGGCAACGTAAACTAGATGTAAGCATCATGAACATGTGTGTGGGAATGATAGACTGAATGTGTATTTGAGTGTATTTAGCAAAAGAGGAAAACTGGAGTCAGGCTGTAGAGATGTTTAAGGGACAAGGACGTCCTGTAAAGAGTTTTCTATGGCATTTGAGGGTTGCATCTAGCTTCCGGCTTCTACTTTTCATTAGCTAGGGATTATGGGCAAGAGGAACCAAAATGAGAATTACTTCTTAAAACTATTGCAATCAAGTGTCTGTCCTAATGTTAGTGAAGGGATCATAGCCTGCCTAGCACATAGACCATATGACAGACTCACATTTCATCCTGTGCACATGCAGAAGCTGCTTAATACTGAGAACCAAAGAAAAACTCAGCCTGCTGCTCCCAACTTCCGACTGAACCTCAGCTACATTCTACAAGCTACAGCTCTGATTTTTTCCAACCTGAGAAATTTAGGGATTCTTTCTTTCTTTCTTTCTTTCTTTCTTTCTTTCTTTCTTTCTTTCTTTCTTTCTTTCTTTCTTCATTTATTTGTTTATTTTTGGATTTTTCGAGACAGGGTTTCTCAGTGGCTTTTGGTTCCTGTACTGGAACTAGCTCTTCTAGACCAGGCTGGCCTTGAACTCACAGAGATCCTCCTGCCTCTGCCTCCCGAGTGCCGGGATTAAAGGCGTGCGCCACCACCGCCTGGCATAGGGATTCTTTAGTAACATATTTAATAACTTGATTAGCTTCAAAATGAAACAGACTGCAAGAAAACCAGAGCCCACACAGCTTCTATTCTATTATTTTCTAATGTGATTCTGCTGGCTTGCTCAGACCTATTTTCTGAATACTGGAAGATATACAATATTATCCTACTGTCTACAACACTTAAAGCTTCCATTCTTTAAAATGAGCAATCTAAGACTATGTCCGCAGAACGTGGGGAACTTTGATGGCAGGCCCCTACTGAGGTTCAAGGTGATAAGGGAGAGGTGGACGTAACTAGGGTGTCAACGGCCAAGTTGCTCATATATTTCAAGGGTGAATTTAGGAACTTCTCCGTGAAATTAGAAACATATGTCAGGTCCCCTCCTTGAATGCAGGGATTAAAGACAGGATGTTGTCATCCAGGGGCTATTCATTCTCAAGTACATATCAATTTCCTGTATAGTACTTATAAGATCCCTTCATCCTTTCATTTGGGGTTTATGTGGCAGAAAACCCAACTGTTTCCCTGTATTTCTAGGTGTGTTGGAATTCTCTGGGGATCCCAATGCCAAAGTCAAGATAGACTTGGCTCAGAGACTTACAGTTCAAGAAGAAGAAATAACCCTATGTATATTATCTTGTATCTGTATGAATTTAGGTTCATGGGTAACAAGAGTTTTCTGCCATCTGTAACATCAGAGAAAAGCAGAGGTGAAAGAGATGGACTCTACAAACAATCACAGAGGCTCAGACAGCATACTGACTTGTTCAAGACTGGAGTGAGAAGTCTGTGCACTCATGAACATTCTGGGTCCCATCTCAGTATGCTTCCCAATGCTGTCAAATCCATCGAGAGACGAGATGGCTCTTATTTCCACAAATGCCAGTGTGCATGGCTTTGTGGTGAAAGTATAGCGTCATGGTCCTCTCAAAAGAAGGCTTGGTGATTTGAGCAGCCTCAATTCCTCAGGGATGGAACAAGCTATGAGATACCCCTGTTGTTTTTATAAAGAAGCTTTGTCACAGCAACAGAGCACATTCAGACAGTCCTTGGCATCTGAATTTCCTTTCAGTAATCTGATTTTCGCAAAGTGTGGGCTGGACATTATGTGGAGCTCTTAGATAAAGTGAAATTACTTGGGCCCATAATTATGATGATGAGGTTAAGGCGAATGATTACGTGTCTAATTATGGAAATGAGCACCGTGATACATGCAAATAGATGGCATCGCCATGTTCTTTTTCTCAGCTACTTTAGCCAAATCATTTACTGTATGTGTTTGTGTTTTCTTCATCATGCCTTGGATAGAAGCTTAAATCATTTTATTTATGTTTTCAAATAATTCTTATGAAATTGTTTCTCTGTTAAAAGATACTTTCATTAAACATATAGGCATCCTCCTGAATATAAACCTTCATCAGGCGATGAAAGGAGACAGAGACAGAGACCCACATTGGAGCACCTGACTGAAATCTCAAGGTCCCATTCAGGAGCAGAAGGAGAGAGAGCATGAGCAAGGAACTCAGGACCGCGAGGGGTGCACCCATACACTGAGACAAGGGGGATGTTCTATCGGGAACTCACCAAGGCCAGCTGGCCTGGGTCTGAAAAAGCCTGGGATAAAACCGGACTCGCTGAACATAGCGGACAATGAGGACTACTGAGAACTCAAGAACAATGGCAATGGGTTTTTGATCCTACTGCACATACTGGCTTTGTGGGAGCCTAGGCAGTTTGGATTCTCACCTTA
The DNA here is from genome assembly GCF_014885135.2 of Alexandromys fortis. Taxonomy (NCBI): domain Eukaryota; kingdom Metazoa; phylum Chordata; class Mammalia; order Rodentia; family Cricetidae; genus Alexandromys; species Alexandromys fortis. Next base: position 7,875,241 of record NW_026067901.1, on the reverse strand, counting down.
CTAGACCTGGATGGAGGTGGGTGGTCCTTGGACTTCCCACAGGGCAGGGAACCCTGATTGCTCTTTGGGCTGATGAGGAGGGGGACTTGCTCGGGGGAGGGGGGGGGAATGGGAGGCAGTGGCTGGGAGGAGGCAGAAATGTTTAATAAATAAATAAATTTAATAAAAAAGAAGAATTCTGAGCGACAAGTGAAGAAACCCAGGTTCAAGTCCCAATTTCACCAGCACTAAAGAATGCAGTGTTAACAAATTACCTTGTCTTTTTGATCTTGAGCTTTTTCTTAAATAAACTGAAATGCCTATACCTGGTTATTAGTTACGCCTAGCTCTGAAGTTTTACAATTCTACTGTAAAATTGATTGCTTTTGATGACCAGAAATAAATCACACCAAGTATGTTGTAATTCCTGTTCAACATTTGTGCTATCTGGGAGCTTATGCAATGACAAGTTTCAACTATTCAAGTCTACTGAGAAAATAAAACCTAGGTTAAACATTATTTGGAAAGAATAAGAGGGGGGAGTGCTCTTACATGTTTCAAATGCCATTCAATGTAAATAAATAATTTAAAAAAAGATACTTTCATTAATTTTGGAAGAGTAATATATGGTCCTTTTTAATATTATTATTTCCGTATTGTAGTGCTGGAGAGCTCACTCAAAACCACCACGGAGCTACATTGTGATCCTTTTATGTATGAACTTAGGACATTTTGTCCCCTCCCCCAATGATTATCCTAATCATTTTGCTGACCTCTACTTAGCTCTACTTCTGGGACATATTTTATACAATGTAGGTGGCCTCACTTTACTTACAAGACTGTTTATCTCTCCCAACATAGAAAGTACGAAAGTTTGTCCAAGTTGCCACATGGTAAGATTTGAATCCAATTCTGTAGAATTCCAAATTATATTCTTACAGTATTAAATTAAAAGTAACTATACATGAGATTATTTGGAAATAATATCGATGCCCATTCTTTATGCCCCTAAAATGTGTATATCATATCCTTGAGTGATACTGTGTCCTTTGACTGTTCCTACTTGGAAAGGCATGAATCATAGACCTTTCCCTTCTTTTTTGCATCTTAAAAGGTACACACGCTAAATAAAACATGCACAAATGTGGTTGAATTAACGTCCTGCTTTCAGCGACAACTTTTAACTGATTGTTTTCTTCTTATTTCTCCTCGAATAGCAGGTAGCTCCACAAATTTAGTCTAGCATTTTTCTCAAACATTTTCTACGTGCAAAATGTATGGGTAATATATAATTTATATGCTATGTATCATAATAAAATGTATATATAGATTACTTACTATGTATATTTTCAACACACATGTTTTCATTTTTCCAACCACAGTCTGGGTAAATTCTGACAATAACAATAATCTTTTTATATAACCTTTTTTGTATTTTTATTAAACTGTATTGTTTGTATTTATCAGCTGTTTTAGAAAATGCTTAGTTTACACGAAGACTAAACACCGAACTGATTAAAAAGTCCATTATATTTCTAGCTTCCAGTTTTACTAAAAATCACAATAATAATTTCTCATGGGAGTAAATTAGAAAATGACAGTTGTTGACACTTGCACTTTACATATCGTGAATCTGAGACAAAGGGAAAAGCAATTCCATGCAGATTCCAATCCCTGTTACTTAAGTTACCCCACATGGAGAAGGGGTCAACTAAATGAACAGAACCCAGCACTGCTGGTTGCAGTTTAAGTGCCCCCCTCCTTTTTTTAAATTTTATTTATTAAAGATTTCTGTCTCTTCCCCACCGCCGCCTCCCATCCCCCCCTCTCCCAATCAAGTCCCCCTCCCTCATCAGCCCAAAGAGCAATCAGGGTTCCCTGCCCTGTGGGAAGTCCTAGGACCACCCACCTCCATCCAGGTCTAGTAAGGTGAGCATCCAAACTGCCTAGGCTCCCACTAAGCCAGTTCGTGCAGTAGGATCAAAAACCCATTGCCACTGTTCTTGAGTTCTCAGTAGTCCTCATTGTCCCTTTATACATCAGAAGGACATGGGGTCATCACAAAGAAGGAGACAGATAATGTTTATTTAAATCCTTACCTGTACAATGTCCCTTTCAGCATATTTCCCTCTGGAAGAAACTCTTACATCGTCTCCATCCAATTCAACCATTGCTTGAAAATGAAAGACAGTTATTAATTGAATACGATGTGCTGAAATAAAACTGTGTGAACTAAGAAATCACTATGTATGCATGCAGCAATGCACCCACTGGAGTTACAGGAAGGCAACTGCAATCTTCGTTTCTTTAATCATTTTCTCCAAACAGCCATGGAGTACAAAATCTACAGCTAAAGGAAGCCAGGAGTATGAATGGTCCTCTTGAAGTTGGGCAGGGCCACGTACTGTGGCACATTCTCTGAGCCATCTTTCCAACCTATGTACCATTCTGTAGGATCTAAATCTTAGTTACATGCTTAGATGACTGGATGGGCATGTGATATTCACCCATCTGTTTTAATGGGCTTTTTTTCTAATTTAAGAAGCAGCGGCAATTATCATCTTCAAGTTGAACCTTATTCTTACTGACATTACAAGGTCGATACTGTCCAAGTTTTCCTTTCCAGACCACTGCAAAACAAAGCAGTATTTATCTAGTCCTTAATAAAGTATGATTTTTTTTTGTGAAGCATGGTAATTGTGTTTGTTGAGAAATAATTTCAGCACTGGCTGCAACAGCTGGTCCTCAGAAATGCTGTCCCGGCAGAGCAGCTGGGTATGTGTGGTGCTGCAATTAGAAACATTTCCCAGAGTTTATTAAGTTTTCTGTGAGAATTCCCTAAATAATTAATTGTATGAGGGAACTGGCTTGTGCTAAAAGTGTAATTCGGTTACTGAAATTTCGTTTTGCATACACAGGACCATCAACAGACTTGGAAGAGGCCCCAGAAAGTGTGGCACTGCTCAGCCGGAACACGATCCTCACCCGGCACAGCTTTCTTCAGTCCCTGTAATGTATTTACCTTAGAAAACACTGTTTCCAAATTTATCTTCCTACATATGTTCATGAGTCAGTGTTTCGGCTGGAGCAATGCTGGTAAATACGATGAACAGATTTGCCTGCATATACAATATATGCCGTAATTTTATGAAATGTAGGTTCTACCGATAATAAGGCCAGTGCTGTATTCCCGAGACTGTAAATGATGAGTATGCTCACAAATGTGAAGTAAATAGCTCCTGTTATCACCTGGGTTGGCTTTTATGATTTTCCTATTATTTCGAGATATAACTGTGCATTGCTAGTGATGTGTTCCTCTCTGTGCTATGCTCACAGACTGCGGCTATTCCCCTGCGCTCGCTCTAAATCGTGAACGAGGCTCCGGCAGCAACGGAGACACTGTCATTATTATCCTCCACAACCTGTATTGCCTCATTATCATCAAGGAAGCAGATGAATAACCTTGCATCCTAGAGAGGCTCTAGACATCACCTCCCACTCCTCAGCATGCTTAAAGTGTAAAGGTTGCAGACGGCAGGAAGTGGGAAGCGAGCTTTTGAGAGCAACAGAAACAGGTTCATAGTGATGGAGGGGCGGGCCATCTCCACACTTCGGGTTTTCTCAGTGTCTGATCCCAGGAGCAGAGATTGTGGCCCGGAGGGACACTCCTGTGCTTCTCTGCAGCTATCGGAGACAGGGTGAAGGATCAACTTACATCCCTTCTCCTCAGCCTGCTTCAGAGCAGCTGCTGCATCAACTCAACTTTTTTTTTTTTTTTTTGAAAGTACTAAAGGAGGACTTTTGACAAAAGAACAGCAATTTGTATGCCAGAGATTTTTCTATCTTGTCTCTTTTGCTTCTTAGTCATGGAGTTAAGGGGAGAAACAGATTTGATAGGAAAGGAAAGGGGGGAAAATCTGTGTTAGAAAAGCATGTATTCTATCCTAGCCAGATTATCAGTTTTTTTAAAGTCAGGAAACATCTCTATCTCGTTGAAACTTCTGCAGTGGTAAAAGAGAAACTACATGTTGCAGGACCCTAACTCCATACCAACAACAGGACCCTAACTCCATATTGACATTTTTTTTCACAGACAAATGTCACTCTGATATCTAGGAGTTGGGGAGTCCATGGGAAAGCCAAGTCCCCTGTCTGTCTACACTCTTCCCTCACACTTCCTTACAGCACCATGGCTGCTCCAGAAAATGTGCTGGGCTGCAGGAGGGGTCTGCCTCTCAGAGCAGGAGGAGCTTGCCTCCAAGTGAATACCATGCCTTAGGGCAGTTTATGCTCCAACAAAACCCATCAGGGAAGCCTAGGAAGATGGTGGGAGCCTTCAAGGAATGGGAAATCTGGCCCCACCCACGGGTTCTCACTCTTCCTAAGGCTGCAACCCTTTAACAGTTGCTCATGTTGTGGTGACCCCAACCATAAAATTATTTTTGTTGCTACTTCATAACTGTAATTGTACTTTTGTTATGAATCATAATGTAAACATCTAAATGCAGAAAATCTAATATGCAACCCCAGTGAAAGGGACATTCAATTCCCAAAGGAGCCATGATCTATAGGTGAGAAACACTGGGTTAAAATGCATTTTGTTTTTGTTTTTTTGTTGTTGGTTTGTTTTTTCAAGACAGGGTTTCTTTTTAGTTTTGGAGCCTATCCTGGAACTAGCTCTTGTAGACCAGGCTGGCCTTGAACTCACAGAGATCCACCTGTGCACCCCTCCCGCATCCCTTCCCTGCCCCACTGATTGCTAGGATTAAGGGTGGGGCTAAAATGTATCTCAAATGCACTCCTGGTGGCCGGGCGGTGGCGGTGCACGCCTTTAATCCCAGCACTTGGGAGGCAGAGGCAGGCGGATCTCTGTGAGTTCGAGACCAGCCTGGTCTACAAGAGCTAGTTCCAGGACAGGCTCCAAAACCACAGAGAAACCCTGTCTCGAAAAAA
>NW_026067901.1:7831093-7870286 GCF_014885135.2 Alexandromys fortis | reverse complement strand
ACAAAAAAAAAAAAAAAAACAATATCTTGGTCGGCTACGAATTCACTGGGGGAAGAGAGGAAACAGAGAAAATAAGTGGCCTTGGAATTGGAGTGAGGCTAGGATCCAACTAGCAGTTTGCTGATCTGCATAGAAGGACGCAGGCAGAAATTTACACCAACAAGAGTCAGGGGCTTTGCATTCCTGTGTTATGAATGGGCTCTTACAGACCAAAAACTGACCAGTGTGACTTCCAGGGGGCCTGGCAGACTGTAATGTGTTCCTGAGTGGTAAAGAGAGAAAAAAACAAGTACCAATGGAGAATGTTTGAGAGCTATTTTAGCTCGCAGCTGATGGCTTTGGAGAAGCACAGTCTGTCATCACTAGCCAAAGCAGGTGATCATGAGTCAGAGCATGAAGAAGATGTCTTAGTCTTTGCAGCTCTACAGAAGTGGCCCACGGCCACAGCTGAACAGATGCGAGTAGCCAGAGAAAACAGCAGCAGAAGCTGTGGCAGTCAGAACTAAGAGAGTCTGTAAGAACAGGACGGCCAAGTCTCAGCCTAAATACAAGGCCACTGTTAGTAAAAATTAACTAACTACCCGTGTGGAAGTTAAAGTTGCCACTCATTTGCAGTTCAGTGGCATTCATGCAAAGAAATCAGCCAGGTGACCAGAAACAAACTATCTTTAAAGAACTTTACTCAGGTCACTAGTAACCTAAAAAGCTGTCCTGTAACTGGCATTTGAGAAGGCTGAGCCTCCATTAGCTCAGTCCAGGGTCATCTACGCAGCCAGCTCAGTCCCACTGTTATTGGACTTCATTCTTTCACCTGATGGACCTCTTTGTTTCTAAAGCTAATTCTGTTAACTAGCCAGAAGCTGGAATCACATTAAATTAGCATATCACGCTTCTGTTAATATTTCCGCTCACAACTTAATGATTCATTAATATAGCAGTGTTCTTTAAAGGCTGTCGACACTCTTCCCCCACACAGCGAGCTCCCCTGGAGTGTTCTTTGCCTCAGGAGTCAAATCTCAATTTAGCACTCTGTCGGTCTCAGATACTGTTTCAAGATACAAATTCTAACAACAGGCAAAGGTGCATGTTCGAAAAATGTAGAAGTACATTAGAGGGAGGATGTCTTAGCCAATGACTGTGAACTGCATTTATACCTATGATAACATTATACATTATAACATTATACATATACATTATACATATACAAGCTCAATCCTTTGCCCAGTTGAGGCTGACAGAAATGTAACGGGACCATAAGACCACTGGACTCTTGCTACTTACCATCAAATTCTGCCGGTCCAACACCTACTATAATTATTGACATTGGAAGCTTCGAGGCCTTTAGAAAGAATAGCACAATGAGATCTCAATAAAGACATTTAATTCTTAAGAAAAATGAAAGCACATATAAACATCGCACAGACTTTGGATCTGGCTATTTTTTGCAGACAGTCCTAGAAATTTTGATAATTTAATAATTTTTTTAGAACTTAAAGACAAAAAGAAAACGATTTCTTGATTTTCTCTGACATTTTCACAGATGCTCACTAAGGCAACTTTTAATAACATGTTCAAAATTGTCATCATCACAGTGAATTATTATCAGGAATTATCCTCACAGCGAATTAGCAAGTACAAACCAATGGCTACTCAGATAAGTTTAACCTTTCTCATTCGTGCATAAATATCTGTGAACTGCTGAAATTGAATATTTAATGTTGCAACATCGCTTTCATCACATGAAGTACTGAAGTCATATTCTATAAGTTACCAAATGGGGCTAGGGAGATGACCCAGCGGGTAAAGGCTCTTAGGATCAAGCATGAGGGACTGCAAAGGCCAAGGAGCCACACGATAGAAGGAAAGAACTGATTCCTGTAAATTGCCCTCTAACTTTCACATGTGAATCAAAAATGCCTGTCTATGCACATGCACATATGTAAAATAAATAAACATACTTTTTTCTTTTTTAAAAGTCAACAGTTAGAATCAGCAGCAGATGCGCAGCACACATAGTGAGAACATCTTGTGCTGGGAAGTCAGTGAACTACAAAAAGCTCTTTCTTAGTGCACTGCCTTCTTTTTAGTTAGTTGTGAATTATTAAGTCGGCATGTTAATTGCAAATAGCATAACTAGAAAGGGGACAGAATTTCAAGGGTCTAAGTTGAAAAACAAAATACATAAAGACATTGGGTTATTCCAAAAAGAAGATTAATCTATGAATTACTTGAATATTCCCTACTTGCAATTGTTTTTATCCTCATACTAAATAACAATATTTTTCTGTTACTAAAATTGTGAGGCTTGACAAACAACTCATCCATTCAACGCATTCTTAATTAAATATGACTCTCTGCCAAGCAATGCCAAGCTTAGGCATAGAAAAGTTTGGTAAAACAGGTATAATTTCACCATCTGGTAAATATAGATTTTAGAGTAAATTATCAAAAGAAGATAATGAAATCATGAACAAAGAAAACATACATCTGGGGCTGTAATGCATAGTATGGCTTTAAGTCAACTGCAGAAGCAGAGACTGGCTAGATTGTTCTCATGGAACTGCAATGTCAGGGCATGATAGCTCCTAGTCATCAGAGTGTACAGGAGTGCAAACCAGTCTACTGTTTGAAAACCAAACAGACCTTGTATACATGAAGGTAGTCCCCACCTCCCCAGTCCTTATGCAGCTAACGTGTGAAGATTGCTGGATAAACTAAGAATGAGATCAACTGCAATGGTGTGGTCATTCTGTTTCTCCGTGCAGTCACCTAAAATAGATTTTGTTCTCAACCCAAGTGGCACTGTGGTGTCACTGAGACCCTGGTCTTACTTACATTAACTATGGATTCTTTAGTTTGAGCCATATCTGAGATCACACCGTCTGTCACAATCAGGAGCACAAAGTACTGGGAGCCATCTTTTACGGAAGATGCATACCTGAAAAACAACAGAAAGGTAAGGATAGCAGGAACAGGAGGAGCTTCAGATGAGGGCTGCAGAGTGTTAAGTTTCAATTCTGGGACAAATGCCTAAAGTGACTATTTAAGACATTAAAGCAGACCTGGCTGCCAGGTTCTCCCAGCATTCCAAAGTTCCTACCTGTTACAGGGTATGGCTGGGGTATCCCTGTTTCAGGATACCTTGAACCCTCTGACCAGGGTCTGGGCTCCTCTTCCCCCAGAGGCTCTTCCCTATATAATCCAGACATTTTGGTTGCCCTTCCCCTTTTGTACTGTTGACTTCCTGACTTCTGCCCCTGGTTCCACTCTCCCTTCTCTGCCCCCCTCTCTCCAACATGGCCCAGCTTAGTGTGGTCATGTCTACTGTGGACTCTCCCAGATGCCCTTGCCTCTGACTATGCTTTCACACACATCTGCAACAGCCATATCCTTTCCTTTTTCTTCTTTCCTTCAGAGTAGCCATGAGGCATGGCCAACAAGCCTTCTAATATCGAGAAAATATTTACACATATGTCAGAAGCCTCACTAAGTACATATTTTTCTGAAACAACCAGGCAGATGAACTGCACTGCTAGTGCCTGCCAAAACACAGAAATGCTTCACTTTCTTAGAAGTGTTTTCACTAACAAAATTTGCCAGGATGGAGATTTCTTTCATAAAGACGAAAGACTGGATATAGATTTTGAAAAGACCTATTCTGGCTGCGATTTATTATGTGCAAGCTATTCAAAAATGGTTGAAGTCATCAGAACTCAGTTTTCTTATCTTGAAAACTGAGACAGTAATATTTATGCCTTTGGACATTAAATGAATAAATTATATGTATAATTATATGTGTGGTACTCAATATAAAATGAGGCTCTGTAAATTAAATGATGACTAAATGATTCTTATTTTTGAACTGGACAAAATCAATGTTGCATATCACTGTGAATATACTAAACACCACTGGCATGTATCCAAAGAAACAATCATTTTATTATAGTTCCTGAGATTTTACTTCAATAAAAAAAGTCAAATAGATGGTATATCCACAGTTCTAAGTGTGTGTAGTAGGGTGAATGAGCATTTGTGTATATGTGCTTGTGTGTGCATATGTGTGTGTATGTGAATATGTGTGTATGCATGTTTATACATATGTGTGTAAGTATGCATCCTGGCACAAATGTGCTGGGTGCTTCATTGGCCTAGAGCTGGCCACATAGGCGAGTTCATGTCCAGTGACAGGTGAGTCTCACACACCTCTTAGGACTGGAAACAAGAAGGCCTTGTTATCTCAAAAACTATCAACCAGACCACATGGAGGAAAAATGATCTAAAAGTATTAAATTGACAGGCTAAAGAAACTGATCCAACTTGAAAGATCCTAACTGATCCTGCTTGAACATGTTGGGTAGACTTAGAAATCACATGAATAAAAAGATTTGCAACTTTCTGGGGTACAAAAGAAAGTAGCATGTACTCGTGCTATTGATAAGATGGCTGTTGACATGGCTCATTCACTTACAGAGACACTTGGATTAGTCCCACAATGACCACAGAATAAGTGACTCTGAACATCAAGGAATCCATATGAATTGTGACAAGCAGGAAAACCCATTATCCTTTTCATTTTCAAAAAAAAAGCAATCTTACAATTTCCAGCTGTTCAATTTTTAATATCTGAACAGTCATTTTTCAAAAAAAAGAAAAAGAAAAAGCATGTATTACTGACTATAATTCAATGTGAAGTTTTATATTTTGCGTGATTAATGTAAGACTGGAAATAGCAAGAGGAACACATCTAGAAGTGCACTGGTAGCATCACCTTTGTGCTAGTTTAGACAGGCCAAAGCTTCTAAAAATGTGAGATTCCTACCACATTACAGAAGTCGGCTTTTATAATGCAAGCCTCCACCTTCAGTGCCTTAGCAGGCTCAATCCCACTCCTAAGAGGAGAGGCTGTGCTCACAGGATGTAGAGGTGGGAGGAAGCCTACCACAACACACCTACATTCCTCTGTAGTTCTTATTCATCTTAAAATTCATAGAAACCTAGCTTATTCATCTTAAAATTCATAGTAATCTAGCTTATTCATTTTAAAAGTCATTGAAACCTAGTGGTTTATAATCTTAGACATTTTTAATAGTGCTCTATATTTAATGCTATAAAAGTATATTTGTAAGGTTTCATATACTTAAAATTATTATAAATTCCATTTTGCATAATAGCTGACCAAACTATTCTAGTGTTAAATTACTATCTGTACTGAAAACTAGGATTTGAAACTATTCCATTCTTGTAAATCGATCATTTATTTGGAGAGTAGATCTAAAATCAGACAAACCAATCTCATACTATTCCTTTTAGTTTAATTTCTTCTCAAAAGTAGAAATAATACTTATGATCAAAAGTATTACTACGTTACAGGAAGTATGAAGTAGGATGTACCGGGCAGGCCACACTCCAGGTTCCTTTCAGAAAGTGACAATGAGACACAGGCTTGTAGATTAAATTATATTACAGAAGTTTCCTTCTTAATGGAACCTTCACTGAAGTGCATAATTAAAACTCTTATTAACAGCCTTATCACTACCTATTCTGTAATATAGCCAATCTATAATTTATATGTTACTATTACCATGATAAATGTGAGAGAAACGTTAACTTTCTAAAGGCTTCAGAATTCACATCTATTTGCCTGGAGTTTCTATAACGGTTCCAAGCATATTTTTCATAAAAGTTCAGAAATAGTTTTCTCAGATTTGTGAAGTATTCTTCTAGCTATTCATTGGCTCACAGGAACACAGAAGGTATGAGCAGGAGCTAAGAAACCAACCCAGGCATGTGTCATTTAAATAGGTTATCATTTATACAAGTGGATTGTGCATATTAATATTGAGGAAAAGGACACACATATTTAAACACTTCATCACTAACAAAAAAAAATTTATGCAACAAAGCTGCCACCTCAAACTGCTTTTAACTACATAATGCGGTAAACAAGAGCCCTTGCCGAGGTGTGGAGCAATGTTTTGCTGCCTTCTGTGTTTACTTTTTTTGTTGTACTTTTTCGATTACGTATTTATTTTATGTGTATGGATGATTTGTCTACATGTGTATCTGTACACTGAGAAGGCTAGCACAGGACATCAGATACCCTGGGACTGGAGTTAGAGATGGTTGTGAGCTGCCATGTGGATTCTAGGAATCAAATCCATGTCCTCTGGAAGAGCAGCCAGTGCTCTAACCCCTGAGCAATCTCTCCAGCCTTCTGCATGTTTTAACCTCTGTAGTAGAGATTAAAGACAAAGGTTCAAGGTACAGCAACACAATGACCTTGAGTTTGGTTATCGTGGTTTGAATTTTAGTCCATACAAATGGTGACTTTATACGTGCATGTTGCATCCACCAGAAAAGCGGGAATAATGGCAGTGCTGGCACCCCATGAACTACTGTGAAGGACAAAAATTAATTCATGCTGCAGCACAGAGATCACTGCCAGAGATGCCACATCCTCAAAAATGATTGCTGTTAGGATTTCGCTGACTGATCACACAGATGGAAGAGATCAAACAATGCGCTCTTCTTAGTATTTCGAAATTAATTATAGCAACTCCAAAATAAAAATGTCAGTTTCTAAGCAGTTAAAACTAATCTTAACTGGCTATCTAGATCCTGGAATGTCCTCAGTGCTAAACAAACAAACAAACAAACAAACAAAAGGAGAAATGCCAAGTTGAAAATGGAGCAGGGTTAAACTAGTATTCACTATAAGTAAGTGCTGAGAAGGAAATGACAGACAGACTTGAAGCAACACCAGCAGTTCTCTGTGATGGAAGCAGGGCTAGATTAGTGGGGTGGTAGCTAGACACTGGAGATCCTGAGGCTATGTTGTTTGTATTTACTTATATATAAGGCACCAGCCGATACTGAGAAGCATTTTTATAGTGTTTGAAATAGTCCTTGGATCATACTGAGCAAATACCACTGGGAATTCAAGAAATTGGAAGCAATGTTGCATTAGGAGCGGCGGGGCTGCGTCCCTGGCACCTGGCCGCCCGCATGGCTAGCTTATGCCCCTAAATAATTACACGGAAACTGTATTTTTTTAAACACTGCCTGGTCCGGCTAGTTCCAGTTTCTTATTGGCTAGCTCTTACATATTAATCTAACCCTTTTCTAATATTCTGTGTAGCCCATGAAGTGGCTTACCAGGGAGGATCTTAACCTGCATCTGTCTGGCATGGGAGAATCATGGCGACTTCCTGATTCAGCTTCTTTCTCCCAGAATTCTGTTCTGTTTGCTCCACCCACCTAAGGGTTGGCCTATCAAGGAGCCTAGGCAGTTTCTTTATTAATAAGAAATCACTCCCACATCAAAGCAAGGTGTGTGAACTCTCCTAAATAAGTACAGAACCATATATGTTACAAGTCTGATACTTTGTGTTTTATCTATTTCATATTTTTGCCGTCCCATTATTATTATCTCAAAGTCAAGTTAATACTGAGAAATCAGTGAAAAATGAGGGTGTGCACAAAATTGCTATTCCTAAAGAGATTCCAAAATGCCAGTAGGTATATACTAAACAGTCCGTATTTCACTCATGTAGAAAACACCCTTGAAGAACAAAACAAGCAAACAGAAAAATACAGATATGTACTTGCTATGACTTAGGAACAAATGGGTTTCAATGGTAACATCTGATATAAGCATATCAGAATTCAGCTAGTAGACACTTTTACTTTGTTTTGTTTTTGAGATATGAGGTTATGTATCTCAGGTGGCCTCAAACTTGCTATGCAGCTGAGGATGACCTTAACCTTTGAACCTATTGCTTCACCTCTTGGGTGCTGAGATTACATGCATGTACCCCATACTGAGTTTATGGGGAGCTGGGGATGTACCTAGGACTGGTGTATGCTAGACAAGCCCTCTAGCAGCTGAGTCCACCCTAGCCCAAGCTAGCACTTGTCCACTTGTTGAGTGTTTATTTCCTATATGGGAGGCTGGTGCTGTCTACTATAGAAACACATTCATGAGAGATGACATAGTCAAGAAACTATATAAACAGAGTGTGTGCACATGTTAATTGTGCTGCTACTTTAGGTAAAGAAACAAATAGAATATTGTCTTCCATCAGATGAAGTTTTCGGATGACGATTTTAGATGAGCCAGAAATTGTCTATCTTAATAAAATATTAGCAGTAAAATTAAATATAATTTTAAGATAAAGAAAATGGCAAAGGGCATTTATTTCAGAGATTTTTGTTAAAAGGTCGTCAGATAGAACATTTTAATTTCCTGGGAAGAAAAGATAAGTAATACAAATCCAGCTTTGGCTGTTTTCTCCCATTTTAAGTATAATAAGAAATAGTTATTAGATCATGGCTTTTTTCAAAGGATCTGAAAGCTTTAGTCAAGAGTGACTTCTATATCTGAGATTTAGAGAGCTCCGAGTGACACATAGGAATAGCAGTAGGGATGTAGTTTATTGTTTAATCATCCTTGGCTTCCATTCATCGATTTCTTTTGTTTTTGCGTGTGTGTGTGTGTCATGTGTGAAGGTGTGCTCACCTGTGGAAGTGAATTGGAGGCCAGGGATTGAGGTGAGGGGTCATCTTCAAGCCTTTTCAACATTTATTTTTTAAGGCAGGATCTTTCACTGAGCCTAGAGTTCACTGGTTTGGTTAGGATAGTGGCAATGAACTCCAGCCATCTGCTTGTCCTTCCACCCCACCCCAGCGCTGGGGCTGCAGACATGAGTCACAAAGCCTGGGTTCTAGAGATGAGAACTCAAGCCTACACATGCGTATAGCAACCATCTCCACATCTCCCAGTCCAATACTATGGCTTAAACAGAAATTAAAAAAAAACATATAGAAGAATTCTATATAAATTTAACTTTTTATAATAATACCAAGATAACAAACACAGAACTGATTCATAAGTATTGATTAGCATATTTAAAACAATGGCCATGAATCCATATAAAATGGGTTTTGCCATTTTTCTTTTATGTTTCTTTTATTAAAAAGTGATGTGTATGGTAGTGTTAGGGAATCGATAAAATTATGTTGCACTAATATGGTTTTGATACTATTTTTTAGGGAATTGATTAAAATTATTTTGCATTAATATGGTATTGATACTATTTTTCTTGGCAGCCATCAATAACCTAGAATGGTTTAAAATGAAACATATTTCCTATAGGAAACTTATTAAGCCAATACGATTTTCAAATTATGAATAATGACCAAATAGTTGATTGTGAAATGAATGAGAGGGGAATAGAAAAGAATAGCCCACCATAGAGAAGGAGAGAGGATAGAAGGCAAAATTAAGTGTCATTTCATCAAAAATCAATGTTTGCTGTTATGAACAAATAATGTTGAGATTCAGAATTCATACATTAGCATAAATTACAGAACGAAGTATATGAGAAATCCAGAATCAAGAGTCACTATTGAGGAGTGGCCTCTTAGATTTTTGTCATCCTGAGGTCAGCCCTGAATGCTGAGACATTGTCACATCCCATGGAAGGCAAAGTAGAACACATTGGACTTCTGGTCACATCCAGAGAGAGGATGGCAAACCCCGAGGAGGTTCTGAGAACTGAGGTTTTATATTGGATGCAGACTAATTTCAATTTCTAGCCTTACATTCAAAAGGATTGGACCTTCTTAGCAAATTTCTAACTATGACAGCGTTTTATAGGATTTTCCACTAACATTAAGCCAGCTTTTTCTTTCAGGGATTTGCAAAGTGATATCTAATCCACTTATGTATAAATGAAGCATCGTTATGTATAAATGAGTTTCTGTTTTAACATCTTCTCTGGAACATGTTGTCTGAACCATAAGCAAATTGTCCTCTCTGTACCGTGTACTATATACCAGCAGACTTCTGGGAATTAATAAAATTAGCTTTTATATTAACCTCAGAGAGGTTGAAAGAATGTGCCCTATATATCACAGAAAGAAAGCCCTTGTCTTAATGGGATCGTCTCTTTATTCTTATGCCACCTCAGGACAGGACATTGAAATGGATGACTCAGACATTTTAAGATTGACATCACTCTTGTTTGCTCTCACGTATTCTTTTCACAGAAAAGGCTTTCTTTGGTTGGAAAGGACAGGCCTAACATAACCTGGTGCAAGCTTCTTCATTTGAATCTGATGTAAAGTCCTAGTGTTCATTAGTTGGTGGGGACCACCCTGCACCTACCTACTTCCTAACCTTCTCAGAGACAGTGAGAAGAAAACTCCTTGACCGTGGAATTATGGCACAGTGATGGGCAGTTTTAAGCATGATCCAGTAGATTAGCCTGTAGCAGCACAAGCCTCTTGCCTGCTCCCTCCTTACCTCGCTACGTGGTTTATCACAGGAGCAAAGTTGGTGGGCCCATACAGCTGCACAGATTTCAGACTTCTATAATAAGCTTCCATGACCCCTTCGATGCCATCACAATAAGGGTTCTGAGGGTTGCCGTTCTTGTAGAAAATTATGGGCAAACAAAGTAAAAAGAAAAAAATAGTCTCCATGAAAATCAGTTAAGAAGAAATTAATAACACACTGACATGCTTAAAGATAATTTAAAGTTTTATAGTAGCACCCACCCAATGCTGATGAATTAACTGGTCCACAAGAGATATTATACAGATCATAATATGAAGATAGTACATTTGAAAAATTTAAAATAATCTGAGAAGCACAGCAGATATTTTCAAATCAGAGATAACTCCAAATAGATTTCTGCACATATAGAGATTTTATTTAAAATCCATCAAGAAGAAACCTGACTCTGAATGGTTAGATATTTAGTGGTTTTAACTCCATATCCTTAACATAGTCTACATTTTCCCAGTTTAATATCAGTAGCAAGCATGTATTAAGACCTGCAAAAAGTAAATGTTTTCAATTCAGTTTTACTTGAAAACTGGAAAAAAGCAAAATACCTCCTATGTTCACACTTTTTAAGTCATGGACATCTGACTCTGCCTGGAGAAAGGGTCATAGGGAATATAATTTGAAGTGAGAAACATTGAAACAAGAAAAGAGGAGAAAAATCAGAGGATATCCATGTAATCAAGTGAATGGAGCTGACTATTAACAAACGCTTGTTTTGGGAACAGTGCCCACACGGACATCACACCCTTCCTTTCTCACACTGCCCATGTCCTGGTACTGTTGAGGTTAACCCTTCAGGTCCAGATTTTACAAGTTATTCAAGTGAGACAATGCTAGCTGTTGGTTTCTTATCTGTCTGATTGTCCCTAATGTTTTACCACTTTCTATCTTCGCATCAAACAGTAATCTCCATTGTCTCCTACATGTGGGGAAATCCAGGGTACCTAAGGCGGGCTCTTCTGGATGTAGCAGGCTAGCTCATGAGGTTGTGACAGGCTAAGATGCTGATGTGAGCTGCAGTCACCCGGAAGCCTGACAGGAGCTAGAGTAAGAAGCTAACGGGTTTGAACGAAAAATGTCATCCATGTAGACTCAGATATTTGAATTCTTGGTCCACATAAGCTGTCTGGGTAGGCTTAGGAGGTGTGGCCTTGCTGATGGAAGTATGTCACTGGGGTAGGGTTTGACATTTAAAAGCCTTGTTTTCCCCCAGTTTTCTATCTCACTGGCTTCCTGCTTATAGTTTAAAATGTGAGCTGTCATGCTTCCCCATCATGATAGTGATGAGCCCCTATCCCTCCAGTACTGCAAGTCCCCAGAAAGCCTTTCATTTTCTCAGGTGCTTTGGTCATGGTGCCTTAGCACAGAAACAGAAGAGTAACCAATACAAAACCAAAAGCAAACAAATAAACAAACCAAACAAACCAGCAGAAAATGCTACCCGGAAAACAAATGCTCCCCAATAGGGGGATTCTGGTGTTGGCTCTTTAGATTTTTGTGTATGTTTCTTATAAGGGAGAGCACAAACACTGTCTGACACTACCGCCAATTATGCAGTTGAGTTTCTCATGTTTGTGGAAACCACAGGGGTCAGCACACTTCCGGAGTGCAATGGATAAGCCTCACCCTGGGAAAAAGTACCTTTGTGATCATGGTATCTCCCCTGCCAGGTAATTATAGGTATTTAGCTTGATGTGTCTATAGAGACCAGACAAGTTTAGAAAGAATAGGGTCACTGGTGGGGACTAATCTTAAGGAAGTAAGGATGAAACACAAGAGGTGAGCATTGGGGAAGGAGAATAATGAAAGGAAGATGAATACATGTGGAGGGATGAAGGAGAGTAGGGCCAAAGAGATGGGAGGAAGAAAAACTGACATTAATGATGTTTGATAAAGTCATATGAAAACCTACTATCTTATAAGGTTCCATATATATGCAGAGACAGGGTCTTGAGATGAACCTGGAGATCACCATTTTTGCTAGCCTGTCTTGCTGTAATGTCTCAGGAAACCTCCTGTCTTCACTCACAGAATGCTGGGGTTGTGGCAGTACCACCAGGACCAGATTTCTATTGATGTTTTTACGTGCAAGCTAGGGATTTGAACTTAGGTCTTCACATGGGTCCTAGGGATGTGAACTCAGGTCTTCACGTGGGACCTAAGGATTTGAACTCAGGTCTTCATGTAGGACCTAGAGATTTGAACTCAGGTCTTCACATGGGACCTAAGGATTTAAACTCAGGTCTTCATGTAGGACTTAGAGATGTGAACTCAGGTCTTCACATGGGACATAGGGATTTGAACTCAGGTTTTTATGCTTTCACAGCAAACACCTTTCTAACTCTGCCATCATTCTAGTGCAGAGCTGACCTATTTCATCTTCTTTTAAATAAGATTTTATGATAGTCTTTTCCCTTAAAAGGTGCAAGCTAATTAAAACTGAAGTTCATTAATGATTTTAGACATAGGAAAAAAAATATAACATCCTTAGGGGAACAGTCACAAAGTAGGATAGTCATAAACTACTTTTCTGATGAGCATTTGAACATTTTCATTGGGGGCTGTATTTCTATGGAGCTCCTTCTCTCCCTCCTCTGGAAGTGAAATTATGAGGTCACTGTCTTCCCTCTTGGCAGTGGAAAGACAGGCACTGTCTGCTCTGCTAATCGCCATGGACTGTCGAAAGCCGGGTCTCTCAATTAGTCCTCCTGCCGTAATAAGTGTCACTAAGATTTCCTCACAGCCAGGGATGATAAGAATGCTTTCTAATGTGAAGTCTTATCTCTTTAAGAATATCTTGTCTATATTAGATCAGATTATTTTAAGTATTTTATATTACCAAAATTAGACTTCTCCTTTAATGATAAAGTTGTATTAGGTTATTAAAAAGGTTTTTTAAAAGTAATTCCTTCAACAAATTATGCAGGAAAGCAAATTTTGTCTTTTATCACCAATTAGAATGTCACTGTATGTATGCCAACATTATCTCAGAGTAGTATTTATCCTAGTCAGGAAAACTAAGTACTCTGAAAACAGAATATAATTGCTAGGCAATACTAAATTCGGTTTATTACCATCAGAATCAATCTAATCCTGTTTCCTTAACAGCACAGGAATGTTTTCCACAGATTTCACAGGCTCTGACAGCTTTCTCAGCAGCTCTGAATTGGGTTTCAAGAAGATCTTACAGGTCAAGTAATAAATAGTTCATTCTTATCAGTAGGCAGTTTTATGAATTTGACTACAAGAGTGAATGAGAATAAAGAAAAAGCAGAAAAGGAGATAGGCATACAAAGGTGAGAACTATGCAGAAAGAAATTACTAACTCATTGGTTAACCACAATCATTCCTTCTGGGGATTTGAAAATGGATCCAAACCCTCCTGAGGTTTGCACAAGTGGTTTTCATGGCTTTTTAAGTTTTGAAGGTTTTAATTCTCTGAGAGGCATGAAATTCCCAACAGATACTCTCTTTTATCTGACTTAGGAGTACAATGTGTGGGCTATTTTGTGGAAAGAAACAATAATCTCCTCCCCACAGCATCATTTCCTAAGATTGTGTGTATGATGGAATGGACAAATAAGAATAAATAAAGAAACAACAATGCTCAAATTCTCATCAAAATATGTGAAAATACTAAAACTGTTCATATAAAAGTTTCTCTGCTTGTGATATATATGTGCATGTGCAATACATACATGGATTGTGCATTTAGGCATATGTGAGTTTACATGTGTTCATATATGTGCATGTACACATGTTTCTACAATGTACCCATGTATATGTGTACATGTATGTATACCCATGTGTATATATGTGTATTTAACATCCATGTATGTGTGTGCACACACAACACATGTGTGTATATGTGTGTTTTGAGAAAGCACATACTTAGAGAGATTTATGGGCTGCTCTTGTGAGCTATAGTTTAATAATGGTTAAGAGAAGAGGTATTGAGAAAATGGAAGATTGGGGTTTGGTTCTGTCCTTTGGACTGAATTGTCACACAGCACCTGGAGATATTCTCATGACACCTAGTATAAGCAGTACAGTGAGTGTGTCTGTCATGTTGTATCTACCCTACATGGATTTTTTTGGACATTATATAAGATGATGAGTATAAATGATCAGTTTTGATTCTAGTAATGCAAATGTTCTGTCTGACATTCAGACTTGGTCTGTCTTCTTACCCAAGGAAACTGGAGCTATGGAAAAGCAGCCCTAAGGCTGAGACAGCACCACCATCTTTGGCATAATGGCTTCCATCATCAGTTGGAAGATGATGCCTCATTGGTTGAGAAGACATGATCTTTTAGTTCAGTGCTGCACAATAGCATACTTGGGTGTGTCATTTCTAGTCCATAGAAATGAGTTTTCAAGGCTCTGGAGATTAGAAAGTCTATGATCAAAGAGCAGGATGGATGCTTGCTCTCAGTTGGAGGACTGCTGGCTCCTCATATGTTGAAAGGTGAAAAGGACAAGAATGCAAATTCTGTGTGAATTCTCCTCTAAAAAGGTCTTATTCCCATGTTTTCTTCCTGACCCAATCACCTCGTGTGTGTGTGTGTGTGTGTGTGTGTGTGTGTGTGTGCATGTGCTGCGTGCGAAGTCCAGAGGTTGGCAGCAGGGGTTTGTCAGTCACTTTCCACCCTACTATTTGAACAAGTTCCTTCTGCCCTCGAAGCTGGAGTGCACCAATCCAGCTAGACCTGGCAGCAGATCTTGAGAGGCCTCACCTCTTTGCTTCCCCAGTACTGAAGTCATGGACACATACCCTTATACTCAGCCTTTTATGTGGATGGCAGAGACCCTGTAATCTGATCCTCATGCTTGTACAGAATACATGTGACCCACGAAGTCATCACACAAGCATCTTAGTCTCGTCACCTCTTAGTAGGTTTACTTCTTTGTTCTGCTAATGCTGGCAACACCAGAACTTTAGACAAGATACATCCAGATAACAGCTATCTCTATATAAAAAAACTTGATTTTTAAAGATCTTATTTAGGTGAAAATTTTATATCCATCCCTAACATGTAATGAATAATTTGATAATCATGTAATGATTTGATTACATGAAATAAATGTAAAGTTGGGAGAGCCAAGACGTCATGAATGAGGGGGAAGAGAAATGATTAACAATACACAAAAGGAGACAGGGTGTTTTCATGGTAAATTACTAATTTCATTTAGTTTAATAAATCATTCTTTTTATCAGGCAAAATAAAGGACGGTTAGCTAAAGGTAGCCTCACATTCTTTGATAGTCTTTCCACCGAGAAGTCAAAATTCGTTCCTCTACCTTGAAACTCGTGCTGGTCCTAGTAACTCACATAGTAAAAATGATGTCCCAGTTCAGAAGTTCTAAGCCTGTGATCTAATGGATCTGGAATTTCTGTCTCAGACTTCAGAACATCTAAGAAAAGTGACTCCAGGTGGAGACTCTAAAGACCACGAGTCTACCAGACTAGGACAGAGTCAATTATAACCTGTGTCTAAGAGGACACTTCAGCGACTCCAGCCATCTCGTCCCGGGAATTAGATAATGAACAGAGGCAAGGAAGCTACCATAGTGTGCATACTACACAAAACACATGATACAGACCTGAGAAACTGAACCAGTGTCCAGAGGGAGGCTCTGAAATACTGCCTTAGTCAAATTATTCTCTAACCATTAAAAATGCCTGAACTGAGGCCTGATATTTAAAACAAACAAACACATGCGCTTGTCCAGCTGTATTTGTGGCCTCCTTTATGACCCATGGATTATGAGTATGACATATCTATCTGCTTTATTTTACATCTCCTAACTTTAGGGATATATATTATGCAAAGGCCGATACCCAGAATAGACCTACTATGTATAAATGGGGGTCTTTAGGCAGATTTACTGAAAGGCTGTCTTGTTGATATGAAGTTCATTCTCCTAAGTGAACTATTATGAAGCTGAGATGAGTGCCTGGTCACCAAGAACCTCTACCAAAACCAGTACAGTAGAAACAGAAAGCCAACACTGAAATACCTGGCATGTTACTTCTTTTTCAACAAATCAAATACTTTTCATGTATCATTACCAAAGCAAACTCATGAGATATCCTTCCATCTGGAGGCAGCTTTGCACCAAAACCAAGAGCTGGGAACATCTTATCACTGTCGTAATCTTGAACGATTTCTCCCACAGCCTTCAGGGCCATGCCTTAGGCATTCAGTTGGTAAGGGTTCATGTAGTGGAGAGAAGTAGGCTGGGCAGGATTTCCTGATGACAGAAAATGGGTCAAAACATAAACAGTAGGGCCACAGGTAGCAATACTGTAGGCTTTCTTTACTTCCATTTCAAATACTTAAGATTATCATTCTCTGCCTATCCCTACCCAGGATCTTTGTTTAGACCTAGATCGTCTGTCTCCACCAATGGTTCTTTTCCTTCTGCACATCTCAGGCTGTCACCGTGTCCTGAATTCACTCTCTCCCTTTAGTTATGTCTCACACACAGCAAACACCACTTCTTATTTCTTTAGACTTTTCTTGTCTTTCTTTTCCCTGCCCTTGTGTTTCTTTTGTTCTGTTTTATAAAACTGACAACAACAAAAAATCAACTCTCAACTTCTTGAGTCTGTGACCATGTCTTAATCTCCCTTGTGCCTTTGATAATGCCAACAGAGATTGAAGTGGTAGTTGGTGGGTGACATTGAACTTGACTAGTAGCTGTAATGGTTAAAATACCAAGGAATCTACCACAGATTGAACAGCTGACATCGTATCTCACAAAGCCTTAACAATAAGTTCATTCTGAACCATTTTGACTTTTGGCTACAATGCTTCTCAGAATATTCACATACAAGTTTTCTTTCTACCTGTCTTCCTTTCTCTCGGATATATAACTTAGAGTGAAGTTGCTGGCTCATGCGGTGACTCTGAATATTACAATTTGAATAACTGCCAAAATGTTCTCAAAAGCAGCTACACCATTAACATCCACAGTATTACCAAGGTTCTGCTTACTCTAGTTCTCCATGACACTACTCTTCAGACTGGTTCTATCTAGCCATGTTCATGGGTGCGGGATGGTAACTGTCCATAGTTCTGGTTAAGTTTCCTAAAGTCTGTATGTTAACAATATGTTCTTAGAATTATTTGCTCTCTGTATATCTTATATGGAGAAAGATTCCCTTCAGATCATTTGCCTACTCTTATTTTATTTTAAAATTTTATTTATTTATTTATTTATTTATTTATTTATTTATTTATTTATGTGTGTATGTGTGCATGTGAGTGTGCATGTGCCATGGTGTGTGTGGGTGTGGGTGTGCGCGTGTGTGAAGTGGGACTTGGGGAACAGCTTCTGAGAGTTGCTTCTCTCCTTATACCATGCAGGTCCTGAGGACTGAACTCAAATTATCAGGCTTGGCAGTAAGCACCTTTATCTGCTGAGCCATCTGACTGTATCCTCTTTAAATTGAGAATAATTTTTCATTGAGTTGCTAAAGTTCTTTGTGTATTCTAGATACAAGACTGTGGGCTTTGTGCATATTTGCTATATTTAGGGCTTGTCTTCTGTTTTGATAGGTGTCATTTGAAACATGAAATGTAATTTTGCTAGCATTCACTTTATTTTCTTTACATTGCTAATGCCCTTGGTGTCACATTTAAGAATCAGATGCCACAACCACAGCCATCAAAGCCTTTTCTGTTTTTTTTGTTCTGAACTCTTTACAGCTTAACATTTTGAAGCATTCCTGTATTAGTGGAATTTTGTATATGACCTGAGATAAAAGTCTTAATTTCATCCTTTTGCATGTGGCTAAGTACTTGATCCAGCACTCTTGCTAAAAAGACCATTTTTCCCCATAAAATGAAGTTTGGTATCTTTCTTTCTCATTTGTTTTTTTTTTTCTTTTCTTGATCCTTTGCAACAACACATATATTTTAAGTGAATTTCTCCTTTTCTAAAATAAATCTCCCAGATTTTGACATTGTATCAACTCTGTCAATCACTTGGAGGGAGATGGTTATTTTAACAATGTTTGCTCTTATAATCCAAAACAAAACTTTCAAATTTTATTATATAATTTTTCTTAACAGTCTTATCAGAACATAGTCTTTAGTTTCCAAATTATAGTCTTAAGCTTATATGTTTTGTGTTAAATGCAATCCTAACTTTTCATTTTCAAAAAAATTCTGTAGGTGTAATAATCTTCTTATTTTCTTTGTGAATATTTTTCCTTGCAAAGGCAAAGAAAAGAATTGAGGCCTGATCTTCTTTCCTGCAGCCTTGCTCAACTTGTGATTAATTATAGGACATTTTAGCAGATTTCTCAGAATATTGCATATAACAGGATGTATTCAAAAGTAGTTTTATTTCACTTTTATTTACAGTATCAACATTTAATTCTTTTATCTACCTTGCATGGCAACAACATCTGGTTGTTGACTGGCAATAATCAGAGCGTTCTTGTCTTGTTTTCTATCTCAGGAGAAACCAACCTGCCTCTCATTCCTAAACATGCTGTTGAGTAGGGTTTACAAGTTTCCCTATACAAGGTCTGGAAGGCATACACCACAAGCACGTGCAGAACTTTGTCAAATTGTTTCTCAGCGTCATGTGGGATATTATTCATTTTCAAAATTTTAATATTCAAAAATCAAGTAATGTAATGTAGTCCTATGAATACCAGATAGTTAGAAAATGAATGAGCAGATGATAAACCATTATATGCTGTTGGTCTGGGTTATTTTATCCAGTATTTTTATATACACATATACACGAAAGGTAATTTTTAAGTTTCTCATTGTGATGTCTTGGCCTCACCTTTGAATCAAACTATTAATGGCCTCACAAAAAGAACCTTTTCTCTTTGGTTTTTAGAACAGTTTGTCCTAAAGTCTGGCAATTAAAATATTTGGTAGATTTCTTGAATGAAGCCACCTAGAACTAAGGTAGTTTTCTCATTGCTAATTCAGTTTCTTGTTACACATTGTCCAGATTGTCAAAATCTTAGATGAGTTTCAGTCGTTATATCTTTCTATTGAATAGAGAGTTGATTCTCTTAGTTGGCCTAAAACTCATCAATAGAACAATAGAAAGTTATTTCAACCAGCTGGACTTAGGCTGAGTTACTTATTGCGGGTCATATTTTATAGACATGAAACAAGAATTACCATCTCAAGACACAATGCTAATGAAAACATTTTAAAGCCCAGAAAAAAAAAGTGAACTGGTAGAATTTGGCCTCATTAAGCATACTTCTAGCTCTTCAAGGCATAAGCCAACATGTCTCATTAGTAAAATGTTTTCTAGAACTAGATTTGTGCAGCTGTGTAAGAAGAAGGTCAGATTTAACGGCTTTTTGGATGGTGATTTGGGAAATGTGGACCAGTGTAAGAAATGTAAAGAGAACACACGAGAACTGTAGACACAATGGGTAATTGGGAAGGGAAGATCAGCAGGGGCTCCTCAACGTGCACTAGGGCATTGTGCTGGCTTGTTTTTATGTCATCTTGACCTAAGTTAGAGTCATCTGAAAACAGGGAATACAACTGCATCTTGACCCAAGTTAGAGTCATCTAAAAAGAGGGAATACAACTGCAAAAATGCCTCCATGAGATCCGGCTGTAGGCAAGCCTGTAGGGCATTTTCTTAATTAGTGATTGATGTGGGATGCCTCAGCCCCTTATGTGTGGTGCCATCCCTGGACTGGTTGTTCTGGATTCTATACAAATGTAGGCTGAGCAACCCACAAAGAGCAAACCTATATGTAGACAAACATTTCTCTCTCAGGCCTATTACTAACTAGCTCTTATGTTTAAATTAACCCATTTCTATTAATCAATGTAGGGCCACGTGGCCATGACTTTTACTGGTCTACTGGCATTTTGTTTCTTGGGCAGCTGGCTTGTGTCTCCCTCAACTTCTTCATGTCTTTCTTCCTATATTTAGTTCGGTTTTCCTGCCTAGCTATATTCTGCCTTGCTATTGACCAAAGTAGTCTTTATTATTAACCAATGGGAGCAACACATATTCACAGCATATAGAAGGGTTATCCCACAGCACAAGCCAGAAAGCAGCACTCCCCCATGGCCTCTGCACCAGTTCCTGTCTCTAGGTTCCTGCCTTGTTTGTGTGCTGGTCCTGACTTCCTCCAAGTATGAACAGTGATGTGGAAGATTAAGTCAAATAAGCCCTTTACTCCCAAGTTTGCTTTGGTTATGGTGTTTCGTCACAGCAGCAGTAACCCTACAATAGGCATCATCCTCATAAATACAGTGGAGACTGAAGAAACTGTCAATCAAAAGTGTACTCAACACTCCTAGGCTGGGAGGTCCTTCTGTCTATGTGTTGCTTTTATTGATTAATGAATAAAAAATTGTTTTGTCCCATGATAGGGCAAAAGAACACAGCTAGGTAGAGAAAACTAAAGTGAACACTGGGAGAGAGGAGGCAGGGTCAGAGAGATGCCATGGAGCTGCCAGAGAAAGTCATGGCAAAACATTGTCGGTAAGCTACTGCCACGTGGTGATACACAGATTAATGGAGATGGGTTAAATTAAGATGTAAGAATTAGTCAATAAGAAGCTGGAGCTAAGAGTCCAAGTAGTGTTTTAATTAATATGGTTTCTGTGTGATTATTTCAGGCCTAAGCTAGCTGGGCGGCCAAGAACAAACAAGCGGCTCCTTGCAACACACTCCAAACCTTCTAACACATCTCAGCAACTCCAGATCCCACTCAGCAGCCTCAGTTTTGTTGTTATTATATAACATGGGTGCTGTGGCTTGCTGCTGCTGCTGCTACTGCTCCAACTGTTTGATATCAGTTGGGAATATCACACAGTACCAAAAGTTCAGGAGGAAGACGAAATGAAAAATTCCAAACATAGCTTCTAATGAAGCTGTACTGCCTTCTTGCCTCATAAAGTTGAATCTTTCTAAGGAAACTGTTGTCACTTGGGTATTACATGGGAAAAACTCATGGCAACTTTTGTCAAAAGCAAATAACAAAGGCTTGCAACATGACTTGGTGGTTAGCAGTGCTTGGTGCCTAAGCCCGGAAACCACAGAAGAACGATAGAACTGGCCCCCTAAATTTGTCAACACGGACTGTGACATATGCCCCCTCACACTCATACATGCATACCAGAAACACACACAGACACAGACACAGAAACACACACACACACACAGATAGTAACAAATGAAATAAAAACTGAAAGAGATACAGCGAGGTCATGTTCTTAGGATATAATGCAACCAGTTCAAACAGTCATTCCGTTCCAAATAAACTTGGCTCAAAATAAAATTAAATTTCCATTATTTTTCTTTTCTAAAATATTTTATATGAATCACTAATGTCTGTACCAAAACATCACATAGCAATCCTACTTAAAGAACTAGCTGCCAAGATGTTAGTAAGTGAGTAAAATTATGGCTGAATCCCACTTTTAAAAGTAAGTACACAAGGAGGTACTGGCGGAATGGGATCTCTAATTAGACATGCTTCAGAAATGGCTTAACTACATCTCAAATCAGTATTCCTTGGGAAGAAATAGTAACATGGTTCAACATGTAGTTAGTCTGTTGTATATTTTTGTTATATTTCTTCTACATTTTGCATCTCTAAACTGTCGCATAGTGTTAAAGACAAAATTTTAGGATTTTCGATGAAAACAAAAGTATGTCACTTACTCGGCAGCAGTTCTTACTGGGGACAGGAGTAGCACTCACCGTTTGATGCCGTGAAGTCAATAGCCACGGTGAAGTTGATCTGCGTTCTAGAACAGAAGCAAATAAAAATCGCTAAGTCAGCAGCAGCACCCGGGAGGTCATCGTCCATTCTTGTTACATTTTTAGTGTAAAGGATTTTCCTAAGTGTTGAATTTGAACAAATACAGCATATGCTAGACAGCATTAAATAGGCAGATTTACCAGGTATGTGTGTTAAAAAATATCTTTGTTATCATAATACTGTAAAAGAAAAGTCGTTTGAACAAGCTTGGGCTGCTTTTTGAGCGCAGTAAACATGCGCGTGGCTGAGCGAAGAGTCTAAACAAACAGCCGTGAGGTTCACGTCCAGCACTTATAGCTAATTGCTGCTTTTGAAACCATCAGTAAAACTGTCACACACCTCTACAGCATCAGTCCTTAAACTAACTTTCAAAAATCCTGAAGATAGGACCCTCCTCTATGTTTCTGAAAACTGAAATAGCTCAAGAGACAGTCTATAAGTTGGCATGGTAACCTCCACCTACTTACCAGTTTTTGGTAAATATAGTGGTAAGAAATGTGTATAATTTTAATTTTCAGCTCTTAGTCAAAAAATTACTTGGTTAGTTTGTTTCTCTTTTAAATAAATTAGCTATTTTCTTTCCCCCTCCCTCTCTCTCTCTTTTTCTAGCTCTTCCTTCAGTTCTTTTGTTCTATTACAAACTAAATGAGCGGCATTTCACTTTTTGCTACACTCATGACTATTTATATTTATAATAACATTCCTTTCTTTCCAAAGACAAAAGTCATAGTCAGTGGCAGTGCCATTGTGTCAATGACAGTGCAGGCCTATCTGTGAATCTCCCTTTCCTGTGTTAACTAAATAGCACTTCATTGATGTGGAAAGTCCTTCTGTATATGTGTTGCTTTTATTGGTTAATGAATAAAGAAGCTGTTTTGACCTTTGATAGGGTAGAGTAGAGCTAGGTGGGGAAGTCTGAACTGAATTCTGGGAGGGTGAAGGCAGAGTCAGGGAGACATCTGAAGGAAAGACAAAAACCACCAGCCAAAACCTTGCTGGTAGGGCACTAGCCTCATGGTAAAATATAAAATAATAGAAATGGGTTAATTTAAAAGATAAATGAGAGCTAGAAATATGCATAAGGTAATAGGCCAAGCAGTGTTGTAATTAATATAGTTTCTGTGTGATTTTTTTAGTTCTGGGCAGCTGGGAACAAACAAGCAGCCTTCCTATAACACTTCATTAAAGTAAAATTAGCTTTTCCTTGAAGAACACACTTAACATATTTTAAAGACGTGAATTATTTCTTGTAAAAAAAACATACCCTTGACAAACTGAACTATTCAAAGTCTGGATGATGACGATGATAACAATGCTGTCTGCCTTGTCCATCCTGGCCTGGATAGGACTTAGACATGAATGGTTTCTGACTCTAGAACTAAATCATCAAGCCCCATCACACTTCACTAACAAGCATTCCTTTCCCTTTTCAGATTCAGCCTCAAAAATCCTGCATGCGATTCTGAGATTGACTCAAATGCACACCCCTCCCCAGAGAATGATCAACTTCACAAATTTATATATAACAAAGTCAATGGAGATTCCTTTTATAGCCACTGAGTAACGTTTTACTTAGAGCAGAAATCAGGTTTAGAGGCTAGGAATCCAGGCTCACAGGGAGCTTCATTCTAATCAGCATGAATCAAAATGAGCACAGCTTTGAGAGAGGTAACACAGTGAGCCTTTGGGGAGAACATTCTAGATAACTCACTCCCTTTGAGGTGCTAAAAGGAACATTTGCCCACAGCCCACTGGTATGTCATGGTAACCTACAGTAATACAGGGTGACAAGTGACACAGAAAGAACAGGCCTGAGTCTGCAAGAGCTGGATTTGAGGCTCAGCAGCTCACTTGTGTCCTTGGCCAAATTTCAATATTCTTAGAGGGCGGTCTCACAGTAACAGCAAATAACAGAGAGAAAGGGAAGTGCTATATACATAAAACATATTCCATGTAAATAACTTACACATTGAATATACATATAAATATACGTATTACGATGCATAGTTACATAGGTTAGATCCATTAGTCTAACAATATTTTGATAAGAACACAATCCTTTCTTTAAAAATATATTTTAGATTTAAGGAAACTGAGCTCAAAAGACTCAATTGGTTTCCATACCACCAAAAAAATTCCAGCATTAGAATGTAAATTAACATCTTTCCAAAGGCAGATGTCCTTAATAATAGATACTAAGACATTATCATAGGCTTGATATAAATTTGCCTTCCACTGAGTATGCTATCAATACTAATCTCAGAAGTACCTGCATGTCTGTTATTCCAGTGGAACTGGTTAGGCATAAAAGTAACCCAAAGCCTTGAGAACATACCATTTTAGCATATTTTTAATACTAAATTAGAATTCCTCATTTTGGCACAGTCTTCCCTAGATTGTAGGACTAGACACCTCTCCCCCTCACCCATTTCTCTCTCTCTCTCTCTCTCTCTCTCTCTCTCTCTCTCTCTCTCTCTTTCTCTCTCTCTCTCTCTGTGTGGTATAGTGTGATTATGTGTGTATATGTATCCACACACTCTTGCTTGGTGTGGTTGACAATGGCTGGGTTCATTCATTGCCCTCCACTGTATTTTCTCAGATAAATTCTCTCAGTGAACTTCCAGCTTACCATTGTAGCTAAGTCAGAAGCCAGAAGCCCCCAGGCATCCACCTGCCTGTCTCATTTCCCCAGTGTTGGAGCCGCAGGAGTATGCTGCCATACTTTTATACCTGGAAGAGGATGTGAACTCAAGTTCTCATGCCTCTGTAGCAAACGCTTTTCCCATGAGCCATCTCACCAGCCCTCCAACTCTCTCTGTGCGCTGGAACCTCGCTGTGCTTCTGCATTCATGAGTAATTTAAATCTATGGTTGTTTCTCATTCTTTCGTCATGATAAAACCCAACACATCACATAACAGTTTCTTAAACCGTGCTTCTCAGAACAAAACCTGAAATAGTTGCAGCAACCAAGGTCCTCCCAAGGCAGTGGCATCTATCAAAGCAAGAGAAAAGCTGTGACCACTAGCTACAGAGCTATACAGCACAGGAGAACAAAAAAAAAATAGAAAAAGGGAATATTTAGAACTAAAATAACAGACCCAAGCACAGAGCAGTTTATTTTTAAAAATTAATAAATTGCAAAATAATTAAAAAAGACTAAAAATAAAAAAAGCAAGGAGATTAAAAAAAAGAAAGAAAAAGGAAAAGACACATGGATAGTTGGGAGAGAGGGAAAGATAGAAATAGATACATAGGGAGGGATGGAGAAAGCCGGGACAGAGAGGGACACACGGGGGCAGGGGTTAATACCTTACAGACCAATCATTTAACCCAAAGATTATTTCAAAGGCCCAGGATCCTCTAAGACAGAGTAGGAAGGCCTGATGCACTTAGCACTGAGTGGTAACTAAGAATCATGGTGTAACAGAGACAGTCAAGGACTACAGAGGAATCCTCGCTGTAAATTGATTAGCTGACTGATGGGAAGATGTGACTAACTCCTGCTTTCCCTGGACTCCCTCCCGTCGTTTGCTCTGCCTTGGTGTGTTCAGATCGGAAAGGAAACGTTACGCCTTACTCCACAGGCACCTGTTGGGAAGGATGCCTGCCATTATCTGAAAAATAGAGCAAAACAAAACAATAACAACATCAGCAGCAAAAACTAAAGTTCAGCAATCATCTTCCAATTGCCAAGAGCTGTGCGAAGTGATGGAAAGTCTTGGAAGCAAAGGAAATACCAGCTTTGAACTCAGCATGCTTAGCATTCCAATGTTGGTTTACCGAGGTCAACAGCAAGAACAGTCCAGCATTTTTATCAGTGAATTCATTCTTCTGAGTGCTGAGTGCATCTATGCATAACATGATGTATGTTACGATGCCCACAGTCACATTCTACATGGTTATGAAATATTAGTGAAACCATTTCCTAAAGAAAGACGGTGGAAATGAGGCTGTTAAGAAGATTTCTTGAAGGCTTTGATGAATTGTTTCTTTTTTTATCAAGTAAGTAAGCCGAACATCGTCAGTAACTGCATTATTTATCTCCATTATTTATCAGTGTTTGGAGCTTAGAGCCAATGACAAAGAATCAAACATGAACTCACAGGAGATGACTCCTGATGGAATATCCACACAAGGATCAGGTATGAATTCTTGAAATATTGCACTTAGAAGTTTTGTTTAAGAAACAGACAAGAGAAAGTGAAATTTCAAGAGCCATGGTCAATGGTGCTGTTCTGGAATACCCAGCGAGGTCTCCTGACAAAGGGTGCCCATGAGTATCAACATCAAACATGCTGAGCTCTGTGAAGCCGTGCACTTAACAGGCGTCCCCATCTTATATCACCACCTTCCTGAAGTTGTGAACCTCAGGAAAATCCCCCAGCACAATGGGCAGAGGGTATCACACAGCATTGAGAGCTCTGCATGCGACCCCGCCTCTCAGATGTTTGCGGTAGTTACCGTGAACTAGCTAGCATGAGTGAACACGGGCATGTGCAGGACTGTTTGCACTTATTCCCCGACTCAAGTCCCGTCCACTTGCACAAACTACACACTATGAACCCTCAAGGTGAAGCCCCCCATCCCTGTTTAAGTTTATTTTGATAAACACTGATTGTCATTCTGCAGCTTTCGGGATCCAGACCCGCCCACCTCCAGAGCACGCTCCAGGTATGGAGTCATCAGGACCAGGCTTCTGCCGCTTTACTAATATGCAGTCTGGTTTATACTTCAGTTTGGTCCCCTGCTCTGACCCCCTGAGTTATTGCCTTAAGCACTGTTACCCAGACTTGTCCTCCATGATCCTATTTCAGTATGAGCTAAACCTTGAAGCCTTTTCTACCTCAACTTTCCCTTTTCCTTTAAAAAGTAACCAACTATTAACTGACAAACAGAAAACTCCCTGACTCAATCAATGCAGCTTCTTTAAAGCTCCCAGCTTCCTTTGGAGGCTGGAATGATGTAGAGTGGTTAGGAGCACACACTGCTCTTCCAGAGGACTCAGATTCAGGTCCCAGCACCCATATGGCAGCTTACAATTGTAACTCCAGTTCCAGGGATTCCAATGCCCTCTTCTGTCTTCTGAGGGCCCCAGGAATACAAGTGACACACAGATAAACGTGCAGGCAAAACACCCACACACTTAAAATAAAATTGAGACCTCCTGCTTCCCAAATACTGGTCCTGACCGCCCAGAGGAAAGCAGGTTTTCATACAAATGCAGACTCCAATAAACCTTGGGAAGGCTGCATTACTTCAGGATACACTCATGTAGGAACACAGTATCTTCATTGTACCCATGCGTGAAAGGGTTTTAAGTATGTCATTCTTTAGTAACCCTGTCACAGATGTTCAGCATCTGGATCTAAGACATTTCTATGAACACCAGAGTGTGCCACACTGATCAAATTAGTGGTTTTACCTGAGATTTAGAGGTTGCCCCTCAGAATTTGACCTCCCACCCGAGATTTCCTTTCCTTCATGTCAGCTACTAGGTCTGAATCTGCTCAACCCAAGACAGCACCACAAATGGTCTGCAGCACACTTGGGTGTTGCCTCCCTCAAATGGAAAAAGGAACAGCCCCCGAGGGATGACGTCATTCTCTGTCCACAAAGATGCAGCTTCATAAATCAACAGCTGTTCTGCTTCTTCTGGATTTTGCGGATTGAGCTCTTTTTATTAAAATTTGTTTTAAATAAAATATAATTACATTAATGTCCCCCTTCCCTGGTCCCTTCCAACCTCTCCGATTCTCCTTCCCGCTGTCTCTCAAATCAATAGCCTCTTTTCAATTATTGTTATTACATGTATGTGTGTATACATATCTTAAACACAACATGTCAACTCCCTTGAGGGTGCCTTGTGAATATATGATTTCAGGGCTGGCAACTAAGCACTTAGCAGGTTCATCCCTGGGAGAGGTTATTTCCCCTTCCCTCAGCAGTCGTTAGATACTTGTAGTGCTTTTTCTAGGGGGTGAGACCCCCTGAGATGTCTCCATCCAGTGTTATTCAGGTCTTGTTTAATGAGCCATATTGTTAGGATGCCATGGCCACAGCTTCCCTGTTGTTGGGAGGAGAGAGCAGGTGACCTGGTTCTCTGGCTCTTTCAGTCTATCTAGTCCCTTTTTGATGATGTCATACAGGAGCTATAACGGTCAGGGCTATGCGGCAGAGTTCAGGGTTTTAAACACAACACAGAGGCTACAAAGTACATTTCATAAGACATTGAAAATGTCTCGCCTTCTTTTTAAATGATAGTTTAAAGTTTATCCCACAAGTAATATCAAAACAAACAAAAATGAACTCCTGGTTCGAAACTCAAGCACTACTGAAAAAAAAATTCTATTTGAAATGAAATGAGTGATGGAGAGAAAAATTTCCTAGTATAAAAACATTGAGTTGTTCATCATAGAGCAGAGCCTGAATCCCAGAATCCCAGCAAGCTAGGGGGTTGTGAACACAAATCTTGCCCAAACTACCAACTCTCCACGACATGACTTTGTAATACGCTAAATAGGTACCCGTCCTTTACAAGCGGTGGTTCTCAACCTGTGTGCCTCGACCCGTTTGTGGGTCAAATATCAAATATCTTGCATGCTACAGGCCACAACATTACACAGTAATTGCTCAGCCATTTTTTCGTGAGTGACATATCAGAACCAAAGGATCTGGTAAAGGTTAAACCAAAAGGCAAGGCTTTTTGATGTTATTGCTTTGTGAATAAGTAGCTGTCCTTTGCTGTAGATCGTTTGCTGTAGCTAACTCCCTTTCTGCTACATATTTGGGAATTAATTCCTTAGTTCAGAACAGTTTCCCAGTGCCAGGTCTTGTTCCTCTCTCCTAGGTAAACACAGAGATCTGCCTTTCTATGATTATCTTTATCAGCAGGCATTTGGTCAGAGTTTAGGGTCCAGGCAAAGAACATCCTTCTAAGATACTCACAGATCTCCAAGGACATAGAATTACTGCCTGCCCAAGCTGCTGCTCTGGTTTTACCCCACAACCAAATGGCTGATAACAGCATAGTCTGGAACTGATAATTTAGAGGCCTGAGTCTCTTCTTTGCTTAGAGAAGTAAGTATAACTCCAGACCTAGGCCCATTAGAAACTGCAGGGTCTGGTTTATATGTTATCTGATTAAGGATTATCAGCTTCTCCCTGACTGTTTACTTAGGTTGCCTAGTTACCTGGTATCCTCCATGCATACTGGAAGGAAAGAAGTGGTGCGCTGATTTAAACAATCTGGACCCTCTTCATAATTTTACTAGAAACAAACCTTTTAGCTCTTTACTAACCACCTAAAAATGTAGCATAGAAATCCCCCTCTAGAATTTCCTGATGATTTAATCCCTTTCTTAACTAACTTTCCCATTAAACGTGACATATACTAGCCACTTGCATGTATCTCTCTCTCTCTCTCTTTGTGTGTGTGTGTGTGTGTGTGTGTGTGTGTGTGTGTGTGAAAACCCTTATCTGTTTTTCTATGGGGCAAAAGAATTCCAATCCTGGAACCTGCTAAGGCTGGAGAATTTCTGGTTTTAAGGGTATATATGACTGGAAACATTTGTCATGGGTAGAACTAGGGATGATGGAGAAGAAAAGGCAAGAGAGAGCAAGGGAGAATTGTTAGAAATGAGAAAGAAGAGAAGGAAGAAGAATAAAGAAACATGGATGGATGCTTCCTGTTGTGAGTAGATTTTTACTCCTCAGATCTTTACCTTTAGATTTCCAGCCCTCCTTTAGCTATCTGTGGTGTCTTTAATTGTACCCTGTAAGGGAGTCTTAAAGGCTAAAAAATTTTAGACTACCATTATCTGCATATCAGATATTATTATTATTATTATTGCATTACTATTCATAACAGTAGCGAAATTACAGTTACAAAGCAGCAATGGAATCATTTTATGGTAGGGGTCACCACAACATGAGGACCTGTATTAAGGGGCTGAATCCTTAGGAAGGTTGAGAAGCACTGCTTTAAAGGTCACGGAATACTGAGTATCCCTGTATAATAAATGTATCTGCAAGCTGCAGAAGGCACTCCCGAGAAGCAAGCCCGGGCTTTTCCAGGCTCATGTTAATCCTTGCCTCTCATGAGACCCAGTTTTCTTTATTCTGCCTTAAGATTTTTTTTTTTTTAATCCTCTCCATGATCGCTGGCTAGCGTTCAGGGTCAAGCAATGAATGACAACCACAGCATTCAGCAGGGGATGAACCGCTGGAGAGAGCTTCAAAAGACATCCTGCGACCTTCCAACGCACAGTCTGCATGGTGGGGTCAACAGGAGCAGGGACAAATTTTCCACCCGCTTCTGCCTCCTGCCCATGTGCGATTAGCCCTTTTTTATCTCTCAGTTTTCAGGCCCCAACCTCTAATTGCTTCCCAGAGTGGAAGCTTTTTCCAGATAGAAGCAGGCTTTCCACAGCTGTTCTTTCAAATGGATGATTATAACCCTTACCGAAGCTCACATACTTCAGAGAGAATTCCCCTTTAGAGAGATGATTGATCCCCGGTTAGCAGCAGAGGGCTTACAGTGCTTTGAGAGCCCTCTGCCGCATCCCCCCCCCCCTTCTTTTCCTCTTCAGTTCTCTTGGCTGTTTATACTCTCACCACGCACCATGAC
The DNA here is from genome assembly GCF_014885135.2 of Alexandromys fortis. Lineage (NCBI taxonomy): Eukaryota > Metazoa > Chordata > Mammalia > Rodentia > Cricetidae > Alexandromys > Alexandromys fortis. The sequence continues at coordinate 7,839,529 of NW_026067901.1, read as the reverse complement.
TGAGAAACTGCCCAACACAAACACGATTAGCATCCTTTCTTATGATGAAACATCTCCACCATTTCCCCCGAGTAAGAAACAGAGGGTGCTGAACATGCTATCTGCAGAAAGACAAGCCAAGGGTGGAGGACAATGCCAACCACGAGGCTAGACATCCCTTGACTTCCAAGCCCATGTCACATCTACTTTGTTAACTTTAAATATTTTACTTTTACTGTTTCAAATTGGCATGCAGCAAAATGGGTTTCCATATGGGATTTTCATTTATATATCACTTTGTTTGACCCTCTCCCAACTTTTCCCTCTAAATACACAAATTTAGAATCAAGCATTAACAAAAACAAGTTTAGAGATGTCTTTTTAATATGCATAAAGGTCTCTTTCCTAACTGTTGCTTTAGATGAGCTACGAAAGCATTCCCTGTTCGTATAGAAAGAAGGCAGTTTTTATTAGATTTATCTCCATTTGGTGATGCAGGGTTTAGCTTTCTGCTGCTTTGATGAGAACAAAGCACTTGGATGCCCCTACAAGGAACCCTAATAAAAAAAGTCCTAGGCATGCATATTTAAACAAGAAATGAGATTAGAAAAACTTATATTATCGCCTGCTCTGGCAAAACATGCTCCCCGAGGCAACTTTCTAAGTAATGCGATATATTTTATAAAACCAGGGAAACATTTTATTGCATTTTTGAAACAGCTTTAAGTATTTTTAAAGAAAACTATCATGGGACTGATTTGTAAATTATTTTTACTCAACTAGCCTTTCAGACAAGCAAAGTCAAAGTGTTCGCTCTGGCCTTTAAAAGGAGCTAGATTAAGCCGGGCAGTGGTGGCTTACGCCTTTAAATCCAGCACTCAGGAGGCAGAGGCAGGTGGATCTCTGTGAGTTTAAGGCCAGCCTGGTCTATAGAGCAAGTTCTAGGATAGTCAGGGCTATATAGAGAAATCCTGTCTTGAAAACAAAAACAACAGCAAAACAAAACAAGAAAGAAACTGATTACGTGGGTAGCCCTTGCTCTCCCTCTTTCTTCTCCCATAAAGACTTTTATTTCTTGCAACTGGGACAAATAACACTTTGTCTATAATCTTTACAAGGCTTAGGATCAGAATCAAGATGTGGGCAGGGTGAACAGTGCTGTCTGAAAGCAACTGTTACTTAGTGAACGATGAACTTCACTGACTTTGTTCATTTAAATTTCTCTTTTCTCTCCATGTCTTTGAGAGCTGAAATTGCCACCACTAAAATTATGGAAAGCAAATGCATTGAAGTATTTTGGTATTTTAAACCCATTGAAAGTTCAGGAAACAGTGGCTAGTATTACTGAGGGTTAGAACTACACAAAATTCAATCCCACAGTTACTTTGAAGCAGGCATCATTATTTTTATTCCTACTTATTGGAATAAGAAACAGGTTCTGGTGAGAAGAGGTAGGCCTGCTGTTTGAAACATGCAGTCAAGTTGAGACTCATGGCCACAATTACACACTACTGGAAGCCCCAACAACCCCCACTTAACTCTGTTGAATTATTTGAATTCTGTCCCAGAATTTATCCACACACTATCTTTCCAATGCCACTCCATCCCCCTCTTTTTTTCATGACAGAAAGAAAATCAGCAGTTCATGCCTCAATCTCAGTATTCTGTCCACGTAGAATTAGAATAAAAATCCAGTAGCAATAATTTCTGGTAGAGGCAGAAGAATTTTTATACTTTAATACTTTTTTTTTTTTTTTTTTTTTGCTTATTCAAAACAGGGTTTCTCTGTAGCTTTGGTGCCTGTCCTGGAACTAGCTCTTGAAGACCAGGCTGGCCTCGAACTCACAGAGATCCACCTGCCTCTGCTTTCTGATTGTTGGGTTCAAAGGTATGTACCTCCACCCCCTGGCTTTAATTTAATAAGTTTTATTATCTTTTAGAATAAAATACATACTTCAATATCAAGTATGCATAAAGCAAACTTTCTGGGAGTTTTAATGTGAACAACAGTAATACACAGTCTGAAATGCATTTTACTCCAAAGAACTAGAGAAATACCAAACAAGAGCACTTCCCTCTTCTGTCACTCACAGGTGATATTGGTAAGGAACTTAGTCTCTGACATTTAGCTTTCTGTGCCCCGGATGCATTATCAATTGTATTTCCTGAAGAATTAGTAGCCAGCCAGTACACAGTCAGGTGTTCTATTGCTTTGAGGCAATGTAAATGTTTTACATTTTAAAAGGCATGCTTAGATTTCTTTGGTCATTTTACTATCCCACCAACTTTGCATTCAACCCAGCTATGTCTTTTTATCTTTTCCTTCTTTTTTTTTTTAGTTATTTTCAGTTAATGAATTATTTTGGTGATGTTCTAAGACAAGAGGGTAAAGGCAGATACAGGAGTTTGTAACTTGGCCAGTGGTCATCTCACTGTATTGAGAATCTGATCCCAGCATTGAACGTTTTTCTATTGTTTTTCTTGTCACCCAGGGAACAAAGGCCAGGCCATGTGGATTAACTATAGGGGAACCTCTTCTGACATGTGGTGAAGAGGGTTCAGACCAGGGCGGAAGGTCTGGCAAGGGTAGCAATGTGTGGCTGTGAAGTCTCTGCTCCAAGCTACCCTCTTAGACTGTCTTCAGTGAAAATCCCCAGCCCTTCAATGGACCTAGAAGAAGAGTGGGAGGAAGGAGCCTACAAACCTTCTTTTTTCAAGTCTTCTCAACAAAGGCTTCTGCGGAGACACAGAACCGACTAAAATGACAGTTGGTAGGTGCTGGGAAAGAAGGACTCATTTTTGAGGGCATGACTACTAGTCGGTTGGTTGCCCATGTTCCAGTGAATGGCCCCACATACATACAGCACTAATTGTACTTCCGGGGGGATTAAATTTCCTTTAATAAAGAAGAGGGCATGATGTCGGAAGAGGACATGTTGTGAGGGGGGTTCAGGGAGGCTTGGGTGAAGTAGGAGGACTGGAATTAGATATGAGCATATGTCATTGTATACATGCATGGAATTCTAAAGGAATACATTTTAAAAATAAAAATAAGTTAAAAAGGACAGTGACCTATTTAACTAGTGAATTTTTCAAAAAGGGACACTATTCTGTTTGGCAAACATTCATACACAGATGTTAGCAATGTGAGCCAGTACATCTTTTTAGCAATATAATCAATTCAAAATGATTGGTAAGAACATATTCCAGGTGATCTTGTAGCATCTCCTCTATGCGGTGAAATAAAGACATTCTTGTTGCAGTGTAGGAAAAACTGTAAACCATGGTTTTCTACAGTAGCCTTATTCTTATTTTTTTTTCAAATGGATTTATTTGAAGTAAGTATCTGTCCTTGGAAGTTTTATGTCAACTTGGCAAAAGCTAGAGTCATTTAAGAGGAGAAAACCTCAAACGCCTCCATAATACCAGGCTATAGGCAGGTTTGTAGTATATCTCCTTAGTGATTGATGAGGGAGGGCCCAGTCCATTGTAGGTGGTGCCATTGCTGGGCATGTGGCCCTGGGTTCTATAATAAAGCAGCCTGAGCAAGTCATGAAGAGCAAGTCAATAAGCAGGAGCCCTCCAGGGCCTCTGCATCAGCTCCTGCCTCCAAGTTAAAGCTCCTACCTGACTTCCTTCGGAAACTCTTTCCCCTACAAATTGCTCTCGGTCATAGCATTCTGTGATAGCAATAGAAGCCCCAACTGAGAAAAAAATGCAAAGGCTTGTGTTTCTGTGAAGGTCTGAAATAAAAATGCATCAATGTAGTCAAAAGCAGAGCCCAGGATAATGGCTTAGCAGGTAAGTGAGCCTGCTGCTAAGCCTAAGGCCTTGAATTTTATCCCTGGATTTTCCAGTGGGAAAGGACAGTACAAATTCTTACAAGTTGTCCCCCGAGTTCCCCCACGCAGGTTCTGTGGCATATGTGCACTGCCTTAGCACACATGCTAGCATTAAATAAATTACATATGCATTCATATTATATATACATATGTGTGTGTATATAACGTTCAAAGGTGGTTATCAACTTGCTCCTGTGGTCATGACGACGATCTACACAGAAAGAAATGCTGTGTGAGTTTTAGAAGATGACTTACCCTCCTTTAATATAGTCCAGGAAGGAGACTTCTGTTTCCACCAAGAAAGACAGTAAGGTTACCTAGAGAGGGATAGGGGGAGGGGAAGATAGAGCAGAAGAGAGAGCATGGGGGGGAGGGAGCGAGGGAGGGAGGGAGGGAGACAGAGACGGATGGAGAGATGGAGGGAGGGAGGAAGACACACACAGAAAGAGAGAGAGAGAGAGAGAGAGAGAGAGAGAGAGAGAGAGAGAGAGAGAGAGAGAATCTGAATTACTTGTCAGTATTGCCTGCAATCCCAGCGTGGACATGGACAGTTTTCTACTAAAGAGAATATATTATTCCCTAACATTTTAAAATAACAAAAGACATTATTATTTATTAAAGCCTGTAGGACGCACATTTGAGGTTATCAGAAGGAAAGGGATGAAAGGCAGCCTTCACTATCTGACTCTCCTCCGTGACTGTGAAGAACAGTGTGGAAGTCACCTGCAGGGACCCTGTGCTGCTTCCCACTGTACATTAGATTAGGACAGACAGAAGAGCTGGAGAGCAGTAACAGCCACATGTGGACTCGCCAAGGTGAGCTCTGCAAGAAATGGCCATTTCTGCCACTGGACTCCCATAAGGTCATCTGGTATTTGACCCATTACATTATGATTAATGCAAAACTTTAAAAGAAAATGAAGAAAACTTAAGGCTTTGTTTCTTCTGAGTAAAGTTAATTTTAGGAAAAATTACTTAGTTTTTTTTTTTTAATCTGAAAGTAGAACACTCTTGATTTTCTCCATCTTTTGATTGCCATTGCCCTTGCCCTGTGACCCAGGCCTGACCTCCCCCAGCATCCCCAGGACTGATATTTGAGATTCCATCAGTGAGAGTACTGGCCTCCTAGGTCAGGCTTAGGAATCACTGAGAAATACAGTCCTGAGCTTGGCCTTGGCTGGATTCACTGCACCGAATTCCTCTGAATAGAGAGGTCAGCACAGCCCCTCAGCCTCCCTTGGCCGAAACCAGCAGAGCCCAGGCAAGGCCTCCGACTCTATTCTCCAGAACCATGGTCCTAGAAGACAGTGCTTCCTGCCCACGCCATTGTTGTGAGTTGCTAAGTGACGTAAATCTCTTTCTGAGATTATCTCAGTACCCTGCAAACTGTTAAGTCTGTTATGTCGTTTCTGATCTGTGTCTTTAACCAATATTGTTAAAAATGACTTACAGTTCCTGAATTGGTATATTTCTTCTTTTTTCCTTTCTTTTTGGGGTTCACCACCTTGAAAAGCAAATCAAACAATTAAAACGTCAGCTTCCCCCAGATTAAAAACACACGTGTTCCAGCATGCTACGTTCACTTCCTGCACAATCTCAGGACAGCGCCTTTACGGTAACTCTTGGGTAATCAGTTAGCCAAGTTCCTGCTAAAATCTCCAAACAAGTCCCTTGTTCCTGTAGCTTTCATTCACTTTGTTTAGATTACCTAGGATCATGCACATACTTTATGAAGACCTGTTTTTGTTTATGCACATTTGTGAGAGAATGGGAATGATTGTGTGAGTGTGTGTTTGTATATGCGAGTGTGTTTGTGGCTGTCTGCCACATGCATGGACGTGCTGTGGGCAAAGCTGCCCCTTCAAGCTGAACCTCCTGCATGCCTGATCAGAACATCACTGAGAGTGGAGAGGTGGTATGACAAGGCCAGAGAGTGCAGAGGTTCCTCATCTTGTGTTCTTGCTGAGGCCTTTTCAGGTTGAACTGGAATTCAAACTCCTTGATGGAAAATCCCGAGGAAAATTACCCCATTGTATTCTAAGACCCAAGGCCAAGATGCCCCAGCTAACTTGACTTCTGGGAAAGTGCTTGCTTCTTTGAAGATCCCTGTTGCTGCTTAGTAAGACAGCAGGCATTTGCAGGCAAGATGTAGTTCTTGTCCTAAAAAAAGCCTTTCCTCTGGACACTTGTGGCTACCCCTGGTCGCTGAATACTTAAGTGTAGTCCCAACTGGCTGGAATAAGGACTTTCAATTGGCTATACCCTGTGTCTGAGAAGTCGTCTCTGGTGCGCTCCACAAAATGGTTGAAATGTTGCAAATCCAGAGCCCAATTGTTTTGAGCTGTCTTTAATCCTCTCAACAGATGTTTGTTGGCCTTCACTGAACCTGACAGCTTTGTGGACACTTGGTGAATCAGTGTGGTTTGATTAAACAATGGTATGTATAAACAAGGCACTATTTATCCTTTGTGATCTTAACGTCTCAGACCCCCACCTTCCAGCAACCACAAAACAAAGCATCCCGCTGACAGTGTCTAAGGCTTACAATAAAGATGTTTTCCACTTGCCTGTGTCCCATGTCTCTGATGCTTCCACCAAGATATTTTTTTTTACTGTGCACTCAAACTTAATTTTTAGTAATAGCATATTGTTTTGGGAAACTGAATTTACTACTGTTCACTGAGCCAACCTGCAACACTGTTGTTTTTTTGCATATTGTAGGAGATCCAACTCCATGCAATCAATAAATAAACCCTTTATTTATAGAATCTTATACAAAAATTATTTAATATTAATATCAGGTCTACTAACTTATTCTTTTTTAAGTCTTCATTTATGACTTTCTCTGTTATTATAAAATCTTCATGAAACGTCATCCACTTTAGAACATAGAACCTGGGGAAAGCTGAATCTTTGTTCCCGGGCCATAGTCACTTAGATCTGGCTCCAGAATTTTGAGGTGAGAAAAGGGCCTCTGCAATGAGAGCGCTCTAAGAGACAGGAAGAGGGCATTGGGTGCCTTGGAGCTGGAATTACAGGCATTTGAGGGTGCAGAGAATGAAACTGAGTTCCCTTGGAGTAGCAGCAAGTGCTCTGGACCACTGAGCCCTCTCGCCAGTGTCAGACACGTCATCTGGATTAAACGAGGCCTTCAAGATCAAAGTATCTAAATAATAATAAATTCCTTGAAAAGAATCATAAACTGCTACCCGGCGGTGGTAGCAGATACTTGAAAAAAGATGAGAGAGGAGGATTGTGATATTGAGGCCAGTCTGGGTTACAAAAGAGGAGAGATACCACTGTCCCCACTAAAAAGGAAGAAAGGGAGGGAGTGAAAAAGGATAGAAAAAAGAAGGAAGGAAAAGGTTGCTAGAGAAAATACCTAACTTACTCTTTATTAAAACTTAACAGCAAAAATCACCTAATGAGACATACCAACACAGCTATTGTTTATAATGTTATAATCACACATACAGGCACGACACAGTAGCTGGTAGGGAAAGTCTTGGGGATATACTACAGAGGGCAATAAGTAGGGCTGAAAACTGTAGCAAAACCACAGTAAAGAAGCAACGAAAGAAAAGAAGCCATTCCCCATTTGGCTTCATACAACAAAGATATAACGCTCAGGCCAGGTTGCAGAAAAAGATCCGAAACCATCCCCCACCTGGGATTCATCCTAGAAACACATCATATGTGAGAAAAGCCTCAATGTACAAGCAGGGGTGGCTGGAGCTGAGAAAAGAAGAAATGTCCTGTAAAGGGTCACACTCTCGGCAGCAACACTTTTGGGCTTTTCTCTCACCTCACTAGTTCAGGCTAACAATATGTTTACTAAAAACCTCTGTTAAGTTTCAAATGAAAAGGTATATAAATATAATTGCAACAAGCAATAATATTCAAAATCTCATCTGTATGATTATAAAATGTCCTCATACATACTGAGTAAAGTCCTTCAGTGTGACTGCTTCTGAGCCACCCACGGTCCCATCATCAACCCCTTACCAATTCTCTGTAAGTAAGTACAGTAACTCTTTGGTCCTGCTATTGAACCGTGATGAAATTAAACTTTGGTTTGTCATTAGAACCAGATAAAGAGGAAATAGACATTGCTCACTCTCCCCTCCCATGGAGAGATAACTCCAAAAGCAGAGAGAAAATTCATTGTTAATGCTATTATGTCTCATTGTATTAAGAACAAAAAAATATCAAAAGATGTAAGTTGTTTAAGTAAAGAAGAATTTATGTATGAAGATTAAGATAAATGGATATTTACAAAGTGTGAAAAATGAAAAGCTTTTTCAAGTTATTAAGGTCTAAGTAAGTTATATAAAGTATGTAAAGGATGAGACATAAAGATAATACATGGGACTTTAAGGTTTTCAAAACCGGACTCGCTGAACATAGCGGACAATGAGGACTACTGAGAACTCAAGAACAATGGCAATGGGTTCTTTGATCCTACTGCACGTACTGGCTTTGTGGGAGCCTAGGCAGTTTGGATGCTCACCTTACTAGACCTGGGTGGAGGTGGGTGGTCCTTGGACTTCCCACAGGGCAGGGAACCCTGATTGCTCTTTGGACTGACGAGGGAGGGGGGACTTGATCGGGGGAG